>NW_005871055.1:3163103-3166603 GCF_000147115.1 Myotis lucifugus
CCAGTCCAGCAGCGGGGGTTAGTGAGGGACAACCAAACGACTGAACATCAGGCTGTGTGGCACAGCCAGGCTGGCGGGGGTTTGGGCAGCCTGAAAACAGCCATCAGCCCCTCACCCAGGCTGGCCAGGCACCCCTGTGGAGACCCCCACCATGAAGGGGGTTTGGGCAGCCTGAAAACAGCCATCATCCCCTCACCCAGGCTGGCCAGGCACCCCAGTGGGGACCCCCTCCCTGAAGGGGGTGTGGCCAGACTGAAAACGGCCCTCAGCCCCTCACCCAGGCTGGCCAGGTACTCCAGCAGGACCCCCACCCTGATCCGGGACACCCTTCAGGGCAAACTAGCCGGCCCCCACCTATGCACCAAGCCTCTATCCTATATAATAAAAGGGTAATGTGCAAATTGACCCTAACAGCAGAACAACTGGGAATGACTGGTCACTATGACACACACTGACCACCAGGGGGCAGACGCTCAATGCAGGAGCTGCCCCCTGGTGGTCAGTGCGCTCCCACAGGGGGAGCTCTGCTCAGCCACAAGCCAGGCTGATGGCTGCCAGCACAGCAGTGGTGGCGGGAGCCTGTCCAGCCTCCTCAGCAGTGCTAAGGATGTCCGACTGCAGCTTAGGCCTGCTCCCCGCTGGCAAGTGGACATCCCCCGAGGGCTGCCGGGCTGCCAGAGGGATGTCTGACTGCCATCTTGGGCCTGGTCCCCCAGGGAGCAGGCCTAAGCCAGCAGGTGGACATCCTCTGAGGGGTCCCAGACTACAAGAGGGCATAGGCCAGGGCCCCCCCCCCCCCCCGAGTGCACAAATTTTTGTGCACCGGGCCTCTAGTGTACCTTACATGGACCATACATTAAGCCACCAATCAGCGCGCACCGAGTACCCTAAGCCCCCATTCCTTCCCATTCCTCCCCTCAAAAGGTGTGCTCACCTCTGCACAGGTTGCTGCTCTCCCCTTGCGAGACAGCCTGGCAGGTCTCTCTCCTAATAAAACCTGTAATCCTGATTTTCGGCTCCCGACTGGTCTTTCCAAAGGGAACTTAGGTCATAGTGTTTAATTTTTTTCAAGGTTTTTTGACTGTTACCCACAGTGAGAAATACATTTCCCCAGTATGCAGAAATAAATATGTAGATATACATATACACATAAACATGTTTATTAGCGAATTTAATAAAACAGTACTTATGTACATGTAATGTGCTTTAGTATTTTTCTATTTCATTTTTTTAAATACTGATTGCAACCTATTAAAATGATTTTATAACCCACTAATGAAAGGGTCAGTGAACTTTCTCTCTGAAGGGCCAGATAGTAAATATTTTTGGCTTTGTGAGCCATGTGGTCTCTGAGCATGACCATGTTCCAATAAAATGTTATTTACAAAAACAGATAGCAGCCCAACCTCTGCACTAATAGGTCATGGCCCACAGTTCTACAGTTTTAAAAATGCAACACTAGTTCAACAGTTTCTCATGCTCAGCAGACAGCCCAAAAAATCACCTAGAAAGCATGTTAAAAAAAAAAGTCCAGGACCAACCTCAGAACTACAGAACTAGAATCTCTGTGAAAGCACCCGAGGCCAACACTGATCACCCTCCTTGGGTGAGTGTTACCTGAAAGCAAGATTAGGAACCACTGATCTGATCCAACGTCTCCACTCATCCCAGCCCCCATTTTACAGAAAATAAACTAAAGCTGGAAAGGCTAAGGGCTCCAGGCAATTGTCAACAAATTTTAAGAATCTATGTCATACAAACTAGGGACTCTTGCCACAGTGGTTAAGTTGGAAATTGATAAGAATCTGAAGCAGAACATAACACTTAGCTCTGTCAATGTAAGGAACATTCAAACCTGTGAAGAATTTTTTATGAGTTTGAGCCAAACTGTGGACAATTGCCAGGAAGCAAAATCTCAATGGATTGAGATAATGCTCCTGAGAATGGCAGTTTCGCACCTTGTTTTATACTTTACAATCAAAAGAGAAGCGGTATGTGGGTTACATGAAATCCATTGTTGATAGATTAGGGAGGCAGGAGAAAGCAAAGGGGTGGGGGGAGGGGAAGCCTCTGGGATTGGATAAAAAGTAAAATGATAAAAGCATACTTCTTTTACATAGGTATAGGGTATAGGATAATTAACAGTCAAAAATTAACTCAATAACAATGAGGGGATTTGTGGTCTCCGTACAGCGGTGCCTGTGCTTTGAGGGTCCAGAAAAAGGAAAATTACTTTGTAGATGCAAAGAGACAATAGGCTCAGTTAGGGTAAAGATTGACCTTTGTCAGGGAAGATGCTGGCCTAGGACATGGCCACCCACCATAAACTGTTTTAGTTAAAACGTTTTCATTTCGGACCATCCTTTGTGGTTACTTTAGGTCTCTGAGTTTGCAAGCCGCCATGCAGTCCTTCCCTGAGCTAGTCGGGTTAGCATGTGGCCCCTGTTCCCCTTTTCATCCACATCTCTTATAATTTGTTCAGTACATATCCCGGTAGAAATTCAGCAAAAGTTATAACCAATTAAAGGACAGAAGCCAATGCCCATTAAACTGACAATAAGAATATTAAATATCTCAAGGCTACTATAAAAGGTCTGTTTAACCCACAGGCATAAATGTCTAAAAGCCCATTACAACACGATGGCAATTTTCAACCAACAAGAAACACTAATATATAACACTCTAATTAGCTTAATTACGATTTGGTGAACTATGCAACTTCAATTGGAAATGGAATTATTAAAGCATTTCAGCTGATTTCAAAGTGATTATAGCATACTGCCAATATGTTTACTTTTTTTCCTTGAAGTAATTTTTAAATTTAAAAGTAAAATTTGTTTTTTATCAAGATAGAAATGATCTTGATACAGACTTAATGTATGGACTTCAATATATTGAAACAAAATGAGTAAAAATGGGCACAAGCAAAAATTGAAAATAAAAAATGAAGATTAGTGAATTAAATTTATGGTAAAGCTCTGTGAACTTAAATATAAATTTATATTCATTTTATACCTACTCATATTTGTTCTGCAGTTTCTGATAACTTTAATTACAGAGTCTTTAGGTATTGACTGAAGCCATTTCTTTTTTTTTTTTTAATATATTTTATTGATTTTTTACAGAGAGGAAGGGAGAGAAATAGAGAGTTAGAAACATCGATGAGAGAGAAGCATCGATCAGCTGCCTCCTGCACACCCCCTACTGGGGATGTGCCCACAACCAAGGTACATGCCCTTGACCGGAATCGAACCTGGGACCTTTCAGTCCGCAGGCCGACGCTCTATCCACTGAGCCAAACCGGTTCGGCCTGAAGCCATTTCTTAACCTTGTATTCTGAGTCTAAAGAAAGGGAAAGCTTCCAAGCTTTCCTTTGAATGACTGTTTCTTCTCATCCTTGTCTTTTTCATTCTACTCTCACCCCACATACAACACACACACACACACACACACACACACTACCCTAAATTACATCCCTACTTTCCTCTCTACCTCCATTA
>NW_005871055.1:3166732-3170162 GCF_000147115.1 Myotis lucifugus
CATCTTGTCCTTTTCACATTGCACAAAGCTTGTCTCCTAGCTAGTCTTCAAAAAAATAAACAGAGATTATCTCATTTGCAATATTTTGTTCAAAACTTTTTACATTTATGTTCATAAGTGATATTACACTGTCTTTGACTTGTTTGGGAGTTAAAGTCACAGTAGCTCATACGATGAGTTGAGGGAGCATTTTCTCTTTTTTATTCTGTGACATGACTTGTGTAAGAATAGAGTTGTCTGGTTCTGGATGGGCAGCTCAGTTGGTTAGCGCATTGTCATCCCGATATGCAAAGGTTGTGGGTTCAATCCCCAGTCAGGGCACATACAAGAATCAACCAATGAATTCATAAATAAGTAGAACAACATTTCAATGTTTCTCTCTCTGTTTCACTGTCTCTGTCTCTCCTTTCCTCTCTCTCAAATCAATCAATAAAAATGTTTTTAAAAAATAATAGAGCTGTCTGTTCTTTTTTAAAATGTTTTAACTTTAACCTTTATTGTTGAGAGAATTACAGATATCCCCCCTTCTTTCAGCCCCCATTTCCCTCTTCCAACCAGATCCCACCCTATCCTAGGCCTTCACCACCCTATTGTCTGTGTCCATGAGTAATGCATATACACATATAACTTCTTTGGTTACTCTTCCCATCTCTCCCTCCCCCGCTTCCCTCTGTGATTCGTCAGTCTGTTCCATGTTTCCATGCCTCTAGTTCTATTTTTTAAAATATATTTTATTAATTTTAGAGAGGAAGGGAAAGGGAGAGAGAGAGAGAAACATAAATGATGAGAGAGAATCATTGATCAGCTACCTCCTGCATACCCCCTACCGGAGAGCAAGCCCACAACCCAAGCATGTGCCCTGACCAGGAATTGAATCATGACTTACTGGTTCATGGATTGGTGGTCAATCACTGAGCCATGCTGTCTGGGCTGGTTCTATTTTATTCATCATTTTATTTTGTTCATTAGATTCCTTGTTCAATTATTTTGATTTCTAGATTCAATTGTTGATATATATGTATTTATTACCACTTTATTGTTCATATTTTTTTATCTTTTTTTTTCTTCTTCTTAAAGAATACCCTTCAACATTTCATGTAATACTGGTTTGGTGGTGATGAACTCCTTTAGCTTTTTCTTGTCTGGGAAGCTCTATATCTGACCTTCAAATCTAAATTATAGCTTTGCTGGGTAGAGTAATCTTGGTTGTAGACCCTTGCTTTTCATCACTTTAAATATTTCTTATAACTCCTGGCCTGCAACATTTTTGTTGAGAAATCAACTGATAGTCATATGAGTGCTCGCTTGTAGGAAACAAACTGCTTTTCTGTCGCTGCTTTTAAGATTATCTTTGTCTTTAACCTTTGGCATTTTAATTATGATGTGTCTTGGGTGTAGGCCTTTTCAGGTTCCTCTTGTTTTGACTCTCTGTGCTTCCTGGACTTGTAAGTCTATTTTTTTCACCAGGTAGGGGGAGTTTTCTGCCATTATTTTTTCAAATAGGTTTTCAATTTCTTGTTCTCTCTCTTCTCCTTCCTGCAGCTCCATCATGTGAAGTTGTCCCAGAGGCTCCTTACCCTACCTTCATATTTTTGGATTCTGTTTTCTTTTTGCTCTTCTGATTGGGTGTTTTTTGCTTCCTCATATTCCAAGTTACTGATTTGATTCTCAACATCCTCTTCTCTACTCTTGATTCCTTGTAAATTATTCATTTCAGTTAGTGTACCCTTCTTTTCTGACTGGTTCTTTTTTCTGTCTTTGATGTTTTCACTAAGGTCCTTGAAATTCTCACTAAGTGCCTTGAAGCTCTCATTAAGTTCCTTAAGCATCCTTATAATCATTGTTTTGAACTTTGTATCCAGTAGCTTGCTTGCTTCCATTTCATTTAGATCTTTTTCTGAAGATTTCTTCTGTTCTTTCATTTGTGACATATTACTTTGTTTCCACATGTTGGCTGCTTTGTTGTGTTTGTTTCATTGCATTAGTTAGATCTGCTATGTCTCCTAGAATTGGTAGAATGGCTTTGTGTAGTAGGAGTCCTCCTGTAGGGCCCAGTGGTTCAGCCTCCCCAGTCACCTGAGCTGGGCCCTCTAGGTGCACCCCTCTGTGGGCTGTCCTGTTTTGGTTGATTCTTGCTTGCTATTGGCATCATTGGGAGGAATTGACCCCTAGGCAAGTTGGCTGTGAGGATCACCCCCAACTACAGTGGAAGAGCTGCTGTGCAGGAGATACCCCTATGGAGCAGGACTTGCTTCAGTGGGGCTTTGGTGCTCACTGAGTCTGACCCTTGAATCTGTTGCTTGTGGATGTGCAGAGTTGTAATCTGGTGTGGTCTGAAGCTGTCCACTGGGTGCACTAGCTCTGAGGCCTCCTGGCAAGAGCTTCAAAGGGATCTGCAAATGGCTTCTACTTGTGTTTAGAGGTGCCTGGGAGAGACAAAGCTGTGACCCTTAGCAAGCTGCTTCTAGTGCCAGGCCTGCGGCCATTTATCAAGAGGTATGGGACACACTGAATCCAGTATCAGTGTGCTTTCGTCTTTAATTCTGTAGTTGTAGGACTTCCATTCAGCTAGATTCCAGGCAGTTCTGAATGATGATTGTTCTGTATTTTAGTTGTAATTTTTATGTGATCTTGGGAGAACAAGAGTACCTTGTTTACCTGTGCTGCCATCTTGGTTCCTCCTGCAAGTTGTCTATTCTTTGACTGTATGGTGGAATATGGGTAAAACTGTCTAGTCATAGTGATATTATTTTATCCTATTTTCTTTGGGTTTATTTCTCTTGTACTTTTCTAACTTCTTGAGTTGGATGCTTAGTATATTCTCATTATCTATTAATAAAAACATGTAAAGTATTAATTTTCCTCAACACACTACTTTATCTGTATCCCACATTTTTTTTTCTATTTTCTTTTCTTTTTAGAGGCCATGTATGGGTTCAAGATGGTCATCTGCTTATGTAGGAATCCAAGAGATAAGTTCAGTCACTTAAGGGAGCTCAGGAAAGGTCTCTAACCTTACTCAGGAAACTCCGGCAGAATCCTAATCAGACCACCAACCTAGCATGGTGGAAGCTGGAGAGCAAGAGTTCCAGAGAGAAATCCTGTGGGTGCTCAGACTCAAGAGAAAGCCCTTCAGACACTAACACCAACTCCATTAGATAAGTTCTCCAATGGGCCCTTATCAGGACTGGCCATATTATTTAGGAAATGTTTCTGTTTTTAATCACAGTATTAGGTTAGTTTTTTGTAGATTTTGGATGCTTGATATATATTATTAGAATACTTAATATATTTACATTTTGAATGAAGATTTTACTTTTTTAACTGGATAAAATTTTTTTAAAACTAACTTGGAAGGTAGATTTTGAGTTCTAGTTATTTTTGAGATTTTTTCTTCTAAGAGCATATATAAATACTTTATTTTCTGTCA
>NW_005871055.1:3170262-3332107 GCF_000147115.1 Myotis lucifugus
CGCCCTAGCCGGTTTGGCTCAGTGGATAGAGCATCGGCCTGTGGACTGAAGGGTCCCAGGTTTGATTCCTGTCAAGGGCACATGCCCGGGTTGCGGGCTCGATCCCCAGTGAGGGACGTGTAGGAGGCAGCCAATCAATGATTGTCTCTTCATCATTGATGTCCTCTATCTCTCTCTTCCTCTCCTTTCCTATCTAAAATCAATAAAAAAATATTTTAAAAATAAATAAATAAATAAAATAGAAGGTAGAAAAATATGGGCAGTATCAGGCATGTTCCCTAAACTTTAAGAAATAAGGTTGATACTTTAAAATTAAGGGGGGAGATAAAGTTGTTCAGGTAATGGTGCTGAAATGATTAGATATTCATAAGGGAAAATAAAAATATATTAGATTCCTTCCTCATACCATGCTTAAAATAAATTTGTAATAAACAAAAGACATAATGTTAAAACCAAGAATCAAACTTCTTAGAAGAAAACACAAGAGAAAATTTTTATGTTATTGAGTCAGGTAAGAATTATTTTTAAATAAATTATAAAAGATATAGCTCATTTTAAGAAAAGATTCATAAATTTGACTAAATAAAAATTTTAAGGCTCTGTTTAATAATAAACAACATAAAATTACAAGACAGATCACAGACTGAAAAAAATATTTTCAAACATACAAATTACCATGGATTAGTTTACATGATACATATGCATATGTATGTATGATATATATGTACATCTATCAAAGTCAGGTTTATTGAGATATAATTTGCAAACAGGAAAACTTTCATTTTAGTATAGTTCTATGATTTTTGCAAATGCATACAGTTGTGCATTCAGCACTACAATTAAGGTATAAAATATTTATTTCATCTAAAAAAAGTTTTGTAGGCCCTCTTTGTAATCAATTCCTCTCCCCTTCCCCCCCAGGCCCTTTAGCTCCTGACATTTATGTATGTTCTGTCCTTATATTTTTGCCTTTTTCAAATGTCCCTTCAATTGAGTCATATGTACAAAGCTTTTTTATTCTGATTTCTTTCACTTAGCAAAGAAATATTTGAGGTCATCTCATTGCTTATATTAGTAGTTTTTCCATTTTTACTGCTGAGTAGTGTTCCAC
This sequence comes from Myotis lucifugus, assembly GCF_000147115.1. NCBI lineage: Eukaryota > Metazoa > Chordata > Mammalia > Chiroptera > Vespertilionidae > Myotis > Myotis lucifugus. The sequence continues at coordinate 3,171,374 of NW_005871055.1, forward strand.
TATGTGGATATACCAGATTTTTGTTGTTTGTTTATCTATTCATCAGTTGACGGACATTAGGATGTTTTCAATTTAGAGTAATTATGAATGTAACCACTGCAAAAATTTGTGTACAGGATTTTGTATGAACATGTATTTTCCTTTCTCTCATGTAAACATTCCAGGATTTCTAGCTCATCTGATAAATAGTATGTTTAACTTTATAAGAAACTGCCATACTGTTTTCCAAAGTGCTGTGCCATTTTTATTACCACCATTGATGTATGAGTATTTGCTTCCTTCCTTGCCATACTTTATATTGTCAGTTTTTAAGGCAGTTCTAAAAGGTAAGTTCTTGTAGGTCAGGGTATCTCATTGTAGTTTTACTTTTCATTTCCTTAATAATGAATGTTACCAAGCATCATTTTTGTGTGCTTCTCTGCCATCTGTATAAATTCATACAAACTAATTTTTAAGATAAAAAAATCCATTAGAAAATGAGAAAATTGTCTGAACAGGAATTTCCATAAAGGGAGTTAGAATAGTCAATACACATCTAAAATATGTTCAATAGTACTGTAGCCAGGGAAATGCAATATAACTTTAGGTCTCTCTGTCTAGCAAAACTGAGATAAAACATTTTGGGGCAAGGATGAAGGAAATGGAAATTTATACACACTACAAGTAGGGATGTAAATCAGTACCTATTGCTTACCTATTTGATAATACCTCATAAGCTGAAGATGCATCTGATCTATGACCCACCAATTCCACTCCTAGGTATACACATATGGGCACAAAAATATATGTACAATTATATTTACTGCAAGAATGTATTATTTAATAGTCAAAAATGAATAAATAAACTCATACAATTGAATGAATTAAATCAACTGGTGTCAATCAATATGTTGGATTTTAAAATGTTGAATGAAAGAATAAGCCGGTTTCCAAATATATGTATACTAGAGGCCCAGTGCACAACATTCGTGCACTCAGGGGTGGGAGGGTGGGGGGGTTCCCTTAGCCCGGTCTGCACCCTCTTGCAGTCCGGGAGCCCTCGGGGGATGTCCAACTGCCAGCTTAGGGAGCAGGCCTAAGTCATCAGTCGGACATCCTTAGTGCTGCCGTGGAGGCGGGAGAGGCTCCTGCCACCGCCACTGTGCTTGCCAGCCATAAGCCCGGCTTCTCACTGAGTGGCACCCCCCCTGTGGGGGTGCACTGACCACCAGGGGGCAGCTCCTGAATTGAGTGTCTGCCCCCTGGTGGTCAGTGTGCATCATAACGACCAGTCATTCCGCCATTTGGTCAGTTTGTATATTAGCCTTTTATTACATAGGACTAGAGAACCAATGCACAAAAATTTATGCAAGAGTAGGTCTTCCTTCCCCTGGCTGCCTTTGGGACCCGGGACCCAAGTTTACCTCCTCCGGCCACCTGCAGGCACCCGGGACCCAGGCTGCTTCCCTCGGGCCCTCCAACCCCAGCTTCGTCAAGAAGGATGTCCGGTCTAATTAGCATATTACCCTTTCATTATTATAGATATGACATGGTAACATATATGTAGAAATTTTAAACATTCAAAAATAGTATAAATTGTTTATGGATTCATACACATACAGTAAAAGTATAAAACAATTAATGATAATAATGTGTATCAATTTCAGGATGGTGGTGTTCTATGGAAACAAAAGAAGGAGAAATGGATAGTAGAGAATGAGGCTTTAGCTGTCCCTGAAATATTTTACTTCTAAAAAAGAGATGTTATATTATTTTTAATTTATTTTAAATGTTCATAATTTAAAACTGTATCTAGTTCCCATCTTCCATTTCCATCTTCTCCTTGCAGAACCAGGCTCTCGGTTTTATCCTTACATCAATTTTTTTTAAGGTACACAAAATACTCTAGTGTTGACTCAAATATTATGTTCCCAGTATAATAACTTGATTCCCTGATTCATAAGACTTGATTCCTCTATTTTCATTAAGCCTGAGGTCCTTGGTAACTAAGGAGTTGATGGAGGACTGGAAGCTTCCCTTGCTTTGACCATGCCTTTCCCCCAACTGGTGTCCCACTCTTGCAGTCATATAGATGGAGGCCAATTTATTTGTTGATATACTTTCTTAGTGCCTACCATTGTCGGTCTGTATTTCTGAGTCTGTCTTAAGCCTAGAGTCCCTGAGGCTATGATTTGTCTGCTTTTTGGATCACCTCCTGTAATTAGTGTTAGATCCTTTGACACCCACTGCATTCATAAACTATCTTTGGGATATGGAACTGAACTCCAGTCTGGATTTCCACCAGCTCTGTTGCCTAAAGCCTGTCCCCATCTAGTGAATGAGTGTAATGGATAGCTCCAGCTAAGGGTGATGAAAATTTACAGCCCTCAGCACTTGCTAAGCTTTCAGACTTCCTTCCTAACCTGTGTCAGACTGATCAGATTAAACCTCTTGATATCCAGGCCCTCAAAATAGAAACCCATTTATTAGGACACAGCTGTCTCTTTTTACCTTCCATCACTCCTCAGACCTAGAGATAAAGTACTTGGAAATAAAACCTTCTGTCTAAGAGATGACTGGAACATCATGAGTCCCTTAAGTTTGTGCCCAGGAAGGCAGGCATGCTCCCTAGCTACTTGCTTTATAAAATACAACACTGTTAGCAAGCCTTTTGCCGTAGGTCCCTGAATAGGTCTGCATTTAAACAGCATGGTCCTTCTATCTGAAGATTTCTCTCTGACTCTATACTAGGTTGGATTCTTGCTTCTCTCCAAGACCTCTCTATCATCCTTTAGAGACAAGAGCTCATGCGTGATTTAGCCTCTTTAGCAACTGGACTATACCCAACCTGAAGCATCATCATCTTCAAGGCTACTGACTCTGATCCCAGCCCATTCCTCAGGCCAGCCCTTAAGGGAAAAGAGAGTTAAAAATTATAGAGGAGCAGAAATGTGTTTGTTGCCCAACTGATGCCTAGTGCCTACTTCCATGACAGACCTTTGGGGATTAATGACCATCAAGACACAGTCCCTGCCTGCCTTGAATGGGTTGTAGAGAAGCAAAGGCAATGGGTGAATCAGGAGCTAGGCAGAAGCAGAGGCTAGGGAAATTTATCTCATGGAGGCTTCTTGCCAAATGTCTTTTCAGGAATTCTGGGGGGGGGGGTGTCAGATCCTTGGGGATAAGAAGTGATGCCCCCTCCTCCAAGTGGAATACAGAGTTTTATAGGGACCTCGTGACAGTAGAAATCCCAGCATTATGTGTCTCTACATCATCCCTGTAAGGTAATGGCCAAGGACCACAAATGACGAGCAGAGATGAGATGGCAGGCTCTCGGCCTTCTGCTTATATTCCATTTTTTGAAGAACAGGGCTTTTCCCCAGTAGATCTAAGAATCTGGTATGACATGAACTACATATTCCTAAATATACTTTATTAGCATGAAGGATAGGAGTTGAATTGGGCAGGATGAAGAATTTGAGAGTTGTAGAATTTGTGAGCATTTTGGAGCTGTAGCTGTAAGTTACCAATATGATGATGGCCATAATGCTGCAGAGATGAGAAGGGTGCCATGCAGCTTTGTGAAAGGTTGTAGGGAGACAATGCTATTGAGACAAGTAACATGCTGGTGTGGTTATCCCTGGGTAGCACTGCTAACATATTATTTGAAGGTCACTTTGACTTCCTTACGAAAGCCTGCCGGTTATCCTTTGTGCCTTAGAATTTCTCAACATATTTTACATTTACAAACACTGACAAAAAGAATTAAGTCTAAGAAGTACCTTTGTTAGAAAAGGTAGTTTATGTACACTTGGTATTCTGGGGTAAGGGTGGATGGCATTTAATAAACAAGTGAAACAGGAAGAAGGAGAAATGACTGATTAGTTATTTTGGTAGTGGGAAGATTGAGGTTGGAGATATAACTTTAGGGTCTGGCTGGTTATTCCTGTCTGGCTAGTAGGCTGGGGTAGTAACCTGGGACAAGCTATTTTGATCTGACAGGTAAAAAAAAGGGGGTTCTGTCTAAAGCAAGATATCACTATGATTTACATTCCAAACAGATATTTTGAGAAAGAAAAGAGGTGCTAACCACAGGCAACGCTGTGATTATACCAGGCTTGTGCATGATAGTACCAGGCACAAGCAGAATCTAAAGTCACCCTGAATATAAATACACGGGGTTCCTTAGATTAGAGCAATCTTGTTGATGCCTTTGTAGAGGTAAAAGATGACCAGTATGAACATCCCAGTGGCTGCTGGCGTAGGTGGAAGTGAGCCACTTGTTATTGGAACAGCCATGAGGTTGGTGTTATATTACTGAGAGGCAGAGCTCAGTGAGGAAATCCACTCTGAAGGTGGCCCAGGGAAACGGAATTCTTGGCATGGGGCACAGAAAGCCTCTGGCTTCTCCCAGCAGGGATTTGTTCTCGTGTATGTCTTCTACCTCATTCCATTCCATTTCTTTCACCTTTTGACCTGCGGTTATCTGAAATCATGAGTCAAAGAAAGTAGAACCTTAAGTTAGCCAAAGTGAACAAATAAAAAGAGGGCAGATTGCTGACAATTTTCTATGCCATGCAGGTGATTTGAGAGAGGATTCTCTGAGGGCAAGCAGAGGATTTGCTTAGTCTCTTCATATATTATTGCCAGTTCATGATGAGGGACAAGAGGATGTCACAAAATCCTGTCCCCAGGGAAAGTGCTGAGTCAGATCACTGAAAACAATGAGAGGAAGCCTTTGCCATGTCCTGGCAGAAAGGACTGGTCTACAGATCTGTATGGTACCTAAGAATCAAGTTTTATTTCTGTAGAAAAAGTTGTTTGTAACATGGCATTGTCTGGCCATGTTTTAATAAGGGGATGCTGTTGCAGAAAGCAGCACTGACCTTACAGGAGAGAACATTTAGAAATGCATGCACTTCAGTAGATGCTGGTGTGGAGAGGTAATAATGGTCAGGAATTGAATAGAATACTGTACATTTCCGCAAACTTCAATTGAGGACTTTAGTTCCTACTGGAACTTAGCTGAGAATTCTTAGAATTGTATTAAGAATTAAGTCAGCAAGATATGTTCATGATGACTTTTTAAAGTTATAAAAAATGGACACTAACATTAAAGTTTGAAGGGTATCAGGTTGACACTAAAGCCCAAGCATATTTCGAAATGTTGATTTCTCTTTCCCATAAAAGAATTTCATTTCCTCAAGCCACACACAAAAATTAGTGTGGTGTTTTATCAGACTTCAGTTTCCTGAACACCTTGTTTCCATCAGAAGTTTATTTGTCAATTTCAGAATAGCTACTGACCATCTGAGAAGGAACACTATAGGCCATTAAACTGTTAAACAGGAGCTCTGTAGGAATCTTGTTACACTCATTATACCCTGTGTACAGGCATGATGTTTCAAGATAACAAGATCTTTGTAAGAATCTTATTACAGCAACTGATAAGACTAGCAACCTGTATAATCAAATGTGAGATAAAGATAAACTTTGAAAAGAAAGAGTTTTTAAATCAATTTACAGATAAGAGCAGAATATGACAAAGTAAGAAATTAGGACCTTATAAATTTGGGCTTTAAACAGTGTATTTTAAAAAGAAATAGCAGCCCTGGCTGGTGGCTCAGTTGGTTGGAGCATCATCTCATGCACTGGAAAGTTGCCAGCTCCATTTTTGGTAAGAGAATATACCTAGGTTGAGGGTTCAATAGGGCACGTACAGGAGGTAACCCATCAATATGTTTCACATCGATGTTTCTCAGTCTAAAATCAATTTAAAAAACAAAGAGAGAAATTGCATGCATGCCAAGAAAGTTGACACCCACTGTTTATAAAGATAATTTATTCCATTTGAAGATATGATCATTATTTTCCCCCTTATATTTGAACTCAAATCCATTCCTTTCCCTCTGGAATAATAAATGTCTAAGATTTTCAACTTCAGTTTATTATATCCCTGTGAGTCTTCCCTTCTCCAGGTGAAATACCAACAAGCTACATTTTGCATATGACATATTTTCTAGTCCCTTCACCTCTGGTCGTATTTCACTTGGTTCATGCAGGTATAGACTGACTAGCTTAGAGTAGGCCACTACACCTCTTTTCTTCTGAGCATCATACTAGAATTCTAAGGTTGCATTTGCTGTATTTTGGTAGCCACATCCTGCAGAGGAAGAAGATTGTGCTGACCACGAAGTGATGTAGGCCAGTAAACCAACAATCCAGAGATGGTAGGCTACTTTGGAATTTATGAGGAATGGCTATGAGGAATCCTCATCTGTCTTCAGAACATTGGCTGATTTCATCAGTTCCTTTAAGGGGAAGAGGAGCAAATCTATTCAAGGATGACCTCAGGGAATCCAAAACAAATAAGTGTCAAAAGTAGGAAGAGGCTAGACTAGACATCACTAGCATAATTTAATGGCTTAAAACCCTAACTAGAAGAGGGATTTCCTAAAGCCTCGGAAACATTCAAGCAGCTTAAAAGTTCTGCTACTTTTCAACCCATATTTTCACCACAATGTTTAATGCTTCCTGGGCCAGAAGTAGGCATGTAATATTCATGCTTTGCATGCATGAGAATTACCTACTTTTAAATTCAACAGAAATATCCTCCTAATCACAGAAGAATATTTCTGTTGAATTTCATGTGAGTTAACTAAGGAATAAGGATCTGCTTATCTGCATGTTAAATTAACATTTCATTTGAAAAGCAAAGCAGTTAAGCAACAAGGAATGATAGACCCAGCACACCTTGTTCTAGGATCTGTTTTATTTTGTCATAAGGTCATGACTATATTCAAAAGACTTCCCTTATGGGGTGTAATGTGGGGATAAGGACACCTATGTAATAATTTAATCAATAAAAAAATTTTTAAAAAAAAGACTTCCCTTGCCCTTAAGATACCTAATCCAGGAGAAGTTATCTAATGTATTTTTTAAAGTAGTAAGAATGTACGCTATTGGCTCACATGAAGAGATAGACTGTTCTACCTCTGACAAAAGACATTTTGGAAAAGTTGTACATAAACATTTTTTTTGTAAATTAAAGTATTTTTCCATTTACTTATACTAAATGCTTTTGAAATGCTTGATAACATTTGTGCTTCTTTGTAACATAAGCTTTTTACAAACCTTTGTGATTTATTTTTTGTAACTAACTCTATATCAACCATTTAAAATCTGGAGGGCAATGATATTTTAGAAACTCTCTTATGGCCCAGCCGGTGCTCATGCCACATTGAACTGATGATCCATGCACCAAAAGGTCGTAGGTTCGATTCCAGGTCAGGGCATATGCCTGCATTATGGACTCCATCTCTAGTGTGTGTGTGTGTGTGGGGCGGGGGGGGGGGGGGGGGCGGGGGATGCAGGAGGCAGCTAATCAATGAGATGTTTCTCTCTCATCAATGTTTCTATCTCTCCCTTCCTCTCTCTAAAAAAATCAATAAAAATATATTTTAAAAAAAACCTCTTATGAAGTAATTACATTTAGGTATGATTATTTGTTTTTGAATTTTAGACATTTATGTATTACATTTCCTTAAAAGACGGTACACCTGTATTTCACATATTGGAAATTAAATCAGTAATTAACTATGATGATTTAAATCAGAAGAATCATTATATTTGAATATGATATATAATGACACTCAAATTTATTTTGCTAATTCAAGAGGTCTTTAATTAGGCACAGCACTTTTGAACTATCATCGGTACTAATAATCATAGTCACAATTTTAGAAGTCATTGAGCATTGAGTGAACACCTACGATATATAAAAACATTATTAATAAGTATCATGTTATAAGAACAGTTAAGATGTGTTTCTGTTCTTCAAGAGTTTCACTACAAAAGAGTTATGTAAGTGTATGTTATAAACTATATAACAGGCTGTGCTATAATATACATGCTTTTAAAACAAAGGCATGAATAAGATACTTCATCTTTTAAATTTAAAACGCATTTTTACATGTTTAAATGACTAATGAAATGGTAATGTCCATATTTTTTCCACTTTTAGAATATTTTTCATTGGTTTGTTAAGTATTAATACAATAAATAATGCATATAAACTACCATTATCTTTTCCTGTGTTTTCCAATGTCCTACAAAATGAGTTGTATTAAATCATCATCATAAAAAAACAAAATTGCAAGTCTGAGCAATGTGGAAAAGGACTTGACATTCCTCTTTTATAAGTGAACTGCCAGCTGGGGCCATCACTCAGACAGGAAACAGGAATTCAGCAAGTGGGTCAAAGGGAGACTCAAGATTTCAAACAGGAAGCGACTTGGAATCTGCTTCTCGCTGCCAGAGGTTGCTAGTGTAAAGCTCCTGGGGAAAGATGATCCTGCCTTTGTAGTCAGAAGGTCATTAGGAGGATTAAGCTGAGGGGCTCACGTTGTGCAGTATGCTTATTGAAAGGTAGAACCAGACCGAACCAGCTAATTTTAGTCTGAACCTATGACATTTAGCCTCCCATGTGATGTAGAGCAAATCATTCAGCCTTTCTGGGTCATAATTCTTTCATGTACATATAACTCAAATGTCTTGGCTCCATTAGACAATGTAAACACATAAAAGCAGCATTTCCATTAAATAGCAAAATTCCTAGTGGAGGAGACACCACCAACTTCATTGCTAGAAATTAGCCTACTAAAATGTCCCCAGGAGACAGCTGAGGCTTCCTAGGCACAGTCTTAGGTACACTCAGACCCAGCCTGTTTTTTTCTACTTGTCACACTCTGACGTGGCTCTTTAGTACACCACTAGCCGTCCCTTTTCCAAATCCCCCTTCTGTAGGTAGTACTGGCAGAGAAAACTTGTGTACCCTACCATCCTTTTCAACTTCCATTAATTCCCTTAACAAAGTATAGATTGGGCTTCTAACATTTATTAAGACTTTACTTGCCCTAACCGGTTTGGCTCAGTGGATAGAGCGTCGGCCTGCGGACTGAAGGGTCCCAGGTTCGATTCTGGTCAAGGGCATGTACCTTGGTTGCGGGCACATCCCCAGTAGGATGTGTGCAGGAGGCAGCTGATCGATGTTTCTCTCTCATCAATGTTTCTAACTCTCTATCCCTCTCCCTTCCTCTCTGTAAAATATCAATAAAATATATTTTAAAAAAAAGACTTTACTGAAAATCCCTGTGTAAAAAATGAGGAAATAAAACAATTTAGATGATACAATTAAACTTTACTTAACACTTAATGAAGCAGACAATCACCATTTGAAGGACTGCAAAATGGGCTGGAAGGCAGGATGCTTTTATTGGGTAAAGAATAAAGGAAGAAAAAAAATACAAAAATATCTGGTTGGCTGGAGCCACATAGTCAACCTTGTTTGGGGTGAAAAGGAACAAGAAAATATGTATAGAGCTCAGACTTGGCTTGATGTTTAGGGACTGGCTGACTGGACATACTGCATTTCTGGTCTAGCAGAGCATTTACAGGGACATCAAGGTTATCTAAGTTTTGATTTGTTGATGTGCCACCCTGGGGAGGAATGGCTCCATCTTGGGCCTAGAGATTTATTTCAACATGAGCAAGGGAAGGAAAAAATAGAACACATGAAAACTCCCTCTCCCTCCCTCCCTCCCTTCCAGTGAATAGTTATTGAATAACTAATAACATCCACTATGTGCCAGGCATGTATAAGTGAAAACAGATGTGGTTCCTGCTCATGGGTCCCATAGTCTAATAGAGGAGGCAGACATTAACTAAATATGTAATCACATATAGATCAGTGGAATAGAATAGAGAGTCCAGAAATTAGCCCGAACCAATATGCTCAATTAATTTTTGACAAAGGAGGCATGAACATACAATGGAGCCAAGATAGTCTCTTCAATAAATGGTGTTGGGAAAACTGGACAGATATATGCAAGAATATGAAACTAGACCACCAACTTACACCATACACAAGAATAAACTCAAAATGGATAAAGGACTTAAATGTACGACAGGAAACCATAAAAATTCTAGAAGAATACAAAGGCAACAAAATCTCAGACATATGCCAAAACAATTTCTTCACTGATACAGCTCCTAGGGCAGTTGAAACTAAAGAGAAAATGAACAAATGGGACTACATCAAAATAAAAAGCTTCTGCACAGCAAAAGAAACCATCAACAAAACAACAAGAAAACCCACCTCGTGGGAAAACATATTTGCCAACGTCATATCTGATAAGGGCTTAATCTCCAAAATTTATAGGGAACTCATACAACTTAACAAAAAGAAGATAAACAATCCAATCAAAAAATGGGCAAAGGATCTAAATAGACACCTTTCAAAAGAGGACATTCAGAAAGCCAAGAGACATATGAAAACATGCTCAAAGTCACTAATCATCCGAGAGATGCAAATCAAAACAACAATGAGGTACCATCTCACACCTGTCAGAATGGCCATCATCAACAAATCAACAAACGACAAGTGCTGGAGAGGATGTGGAGAAAAAGGAACACTTGTGCACTGCTGGTGGGAATGCAGACTGGTGCAGCCACTATGGAAGGCAGTATGGAGGTTCCTCAAAAAATTGGAAATGGAACTCCCATTTGACCCTGTGATCCCACTTCTAGGAATATATCCCAAGAAACCAGAAACACCAATCAGAAAGGATATATGCACCCAGATGTTCATAGCAGCACAATTCACCATAGCTAAGATCTGGAAACAGCCTAAGTGCCCATCAGTAGATGAATGGATTAGAAAACTGTGGTACATCTACACGATGGAATACTATGCTACTGTTAAAAAGAAGGAACTCTTACCATTTGCAACAGCATGGATGGAACTGGAGAGCATTATGCTAAGTGAAACAAGCCAGTCAATGAAGGAAAAATACCACATGATCTCACTCTTTCATGGATAATTAAGACCATTACAAACTTTTGAACAATAATAAATACAGTGGCAGAGCTGCCTCAAACCGATTGTCGGACTGCAGTGGGAAGGCCAGGGAGGGTTGGGGGACAGGAGGGAGGGGAATAAGAGATCAACCAAAGGACTTGTATGCATCCATATAACCATAACTAATGGACATAAGACACTGGGGGGTAAGGGAGGGCAGGGGCTTGTCAAGGGTGGGGGGGAAAAGAAGGACACTTATGTAATACCCTTTGTAATACTTTTAGCGAAAAATAAAAAAAAAACAAAAAAAAACAAAAAAAAACTAAATATGTAATCACTCAAATAAAAATCATTGTAAGTTGATAAATGCTTTGAAGAAAAAGTAGAGTTATAGATAAGGAGGAGCTTACTTAGTCGGGGGAGTCAGGACAAGAGTTCTTGAGGAAATGAGAGTAGAGCTGAATGCTGAAGGATTCATGGGCCTTCAAGAGGCTAAGGAGGATGGACAGAGAAAGGACATTCGATACTGAAGGAACAGCTTGTGGGAAGGCTGTGAAGCAGGGAGGGTCTGGCCCTATTTGAGGAACTGAAAGGAGAACTGTCTGAGAGGGAGAATGATATGAGAGCAGAGGAGAAAGTTAGGTAGATCTTGGGTAGAACCATAGGAAGCCATTGAAGGGTTTGAACAGGGGAGTGGCATGGTCAGATGTGAAATGCCAACCCCATGGGGATAGAGTGCACATACCTCAAACAGTAGGCAAAAAAGACAAAGCTAGGAGCAAAGCAACTGTGCTAGGAAAAGAAATATGGACTTTGTAAACTGTATGCATTTTATTTTAAAAGTATTAAAAGAATAAGCAACATCCATACAAAACTGTATACAAATGTTCAAAGCAGCATTATTCATAATAGCCAAAGAGTGGAAACAACCCAAATGTCTATTAACTGGTAAATTGATAAATAAAATGTGAAATGTCCATACAATGGAATTACAAATGTCCATACAATTGGCAACGAAAAGAAATGAAGTACTGATACATGCTACATGGATGACCCTTGAACACATTATACTAAGTAAATGAAGTGAGACACAAACAATGACATATTGTATAATTCCATTTATATGAAATGTACTGTATTGGCAGATCTATGAAGACACAAAATAGATTATTGGTTGCTTAGGGTTAGAGATGAAGTAGGGAATGGACTGCTAATGGGTATAAGGTTTCTTGGAGGGGTGGGGGTCGGGGGGCAAAATTGTCCTAAAGTTAGATGTTGGTGATGACTGCACAACTCTGAAAATATACATGCATGCATGCATGCATAAATAAACCACTTTAAGTGGGTGAATTGTATGGTATCTGATTATATCTCAATGAAGCTGTTAAAAAAGAAAATAATTTAAAAAAGAATCAGGAACTAGGGGTATCTATAAAAATGGATCTCAATCCTAAATTTCTTCTGATGTTATCTTCATTGTACTCCAAATAATTGACGACAATGACTGTCTTGCTAGGGTGAGTTGGGAGGATTTATGGCTCTATTAATACATGTTAGAATGGTAGAGTTGAGCCCATTGTTCATCTAAATTGGCAGTACCAAGCAGCTGTTTCAGGTAATCACACCAGAACTGCAAAAGGCACCAAAAGAGTGCTCAATTCTTTCAGTCTTTTAAGAGTGGTCTTAATTTGTGAAAATAACACCGTTTCTCTTTTTAGTAATTTCCTTTGAAAAACTAACCCTATAAGTTTTCTTAAAATCTTATTTTCATTAACATTGTTAAACTTTAAGATATTGCCTTGTAAACATTTATTTTCTATTTTTAAAATCTTGATTAGGAACATATGAATCATTATTTATTGAATACATCATAGGTTCAAAATAGCTGTAGAGAAAGGAAATGTGAGGTTCAGCAGGTGGCGATGCGTTTGCTTTCGCACGTGGAGAAGGCCAAGGTTTCTTAGGGAAGCATTCCTGGCGTCTGTATTAACCAGTTTCATAGTCCCTCAGCGTGTGTGTGTGTGTGTGTGTGTGTGTGTGTGTGTGTGTGCGCGCGCGCGCGTGTGTCCAATTTCATTTGATTTGTGCTGTTGACTATTAGGTTTTTATAAAAATGCACTTCATTTCCTTTCCTGGCTTTCGTCTTACTGTTGTGCGTACCGAAGTGGAATTCAGGCTTACCCACCTGGGTGCAGGCTGGTTAAAGGTGCCGTGTTTTGTGTATGAGGAAGCTGAGCCTCGAGGATAAGGCACCGTGATTTGATTGCCTCACCAGCTACTGAGAGGTTTTCCCGTGGGAACTCAACTCTCTGGATTTCTGTTTTAGGAAAACGCCTTCATTTTCTGACCTTCAACCTCTATCTTTTCAAGTGTCATACTTAGGAATAAATGTCTTTATTGAGTATCACTTTATGTTGCCTTTGCTTAGAACTGACTTTAAGATTAGAAGAGGTGCTTACCGGCGTGGTGTCACTGGAGGGGAAAGGAGATGGAAGGTGACTTTTCTTTTGGGCCATTCGTTTCCCCAAAAATAACAACTACAAAAAAAAAAATCCCATCTATTTATCCTATTGTGATTAAGTAACAGTAACTGAATACTTGTCCAGCTGTTTTCAACAAAAGGCAGTAAACAGCACTAGGGCTCTGACCTAATGGATTTTAAAAGAGGAATGTCAAGGTCATTGGAAATTAAGTCTTTCAGGACTGTCTCTCACATTGGTTACACGTCTCCCAATCTTCTTTTTTTTAAAAAAAATATACTTTATTGATTATTTACAGAGAGGAAGGGAGAGGGATAGAGAGTTAGAAACATCGATCAGCTGCCTCCTGCACATCAGCTACTGGGGATGTGCCCGCAACCAAGGTGCATGCCCTTGACCGGAATCGAACCCGAGACCCTTCAGTCCGCAGGCGGACGCTCTATCCACTGAGCCAAACCGGTCAGGGTAGGATGCGATACTCTTAAACGCGTCTTTCTCATCTGCCAGGTACGTCCACCCCGAGGAACAGATGCCCTTGAGGAGGCGCAGCTTGACTGGCCTGGCCTCCCGATTCTCAGGGCAATGCTCACACCAGCTTCCACCCGGGGCTCGCCATCTCCGTGGCCAATGCTTTTACCCCCGAGTCCGATGCGCGTGGAGACGTCGCGATGAGCACTAGGGCCCCGAGGCTCCCGGATGCTAACGGTCGCGGTTCCGTAGGGCTGTTGGCTGGTGAGCTCTGAGTGGTCCTTCGGGGAGATGCTGAGGAGAAGGGGCGGAGCCACCGGAGGGATGAGCCGCACTTGAGCGGTCGGCGTTGGTGGGGCTGCCGCTTGGGAAAGGGCCCGGAGTGAGAAGAAAGCGAAGCTTGCTTGTGACGGAGAAGGAGTCCAGCGGACCCCAGGCGGTAAGACTGAGGGGTCCCAGGGACGGAGGCAGGGCCTGGATCCAAACCCACCGAGCAAGCCAACGCTTGAGGTGCTTTGCCGGAGGAAAGGGTTAAACGGTTTCCAAGGTAACGGATCAGGAAGCGCGCAAGACGTTCGCCGCAGGTTCATAGGTTAGCCGGAGTTTAAAGCTCCCACGGCTGTGCGGGTTCTGGCCAATGGAGAGGCCGTCTCCACCTCACGTGACGTGGAGGCCGCGCCACTCGCCGCCGCGGAGCACGTGAGAAGCTTTTCTCTTTTCTTGGCTTTTTTAAAAGCCCACCCACTTTTGCGCGGGCTAGGTCACGAGGTTCTTCTCGCGAGAGGGTGGCGCGCCCTCTCGCGAGAGTGAGTGGGAGGCGTGGGGACTCGGCGGTGGTGCGGGCCAGAGCTGCGGCGGCTAAAGCCGGGGTGGGCAGGGCGGGGGCGGGCCGCGGGGCGGGGAGGGGGAGGGCTGGGAGCAGAGCGGGCGGGGCGTGTGCCGCTCTGCAGCTCGCGCGCCGGGTCGTTGCGGGCTAGTGATAAGCCTGTGGGCTGCGGAGGCTGCGGTCCTCAGGTGAGCTGAGTGCGGGTCCCTTCGCCGCGTGTCTGCCGGCGGCGGCGGGATGTGGGGCCGCGAGGGATGGAGCGGCCCAGTTCCGGCGCCCCAGCCTCCGCCTGTCCGCAGCCTTTGCTCCGACTTGGGGCTGCTCTGAGCTGCGCCTTCGCTTGGATGTGGGAGGAGGGCGGGAGGAGGCAGCGGAGGGAGGAGCGGGGCGGAGGGGGGAAGCCTGGGGCACGGGGCGAGGGTGTGTGTGTACAGGGGCTGAAGAGTCCTCCCGGGGTCCAGCGTGCGGCGGCGGCGGAGCTGCAGTCCTTTGAGTGACAAGTTCAGCTCCCATCCCCCGGGTGGTCTTCAGAGCCGTGTTCGCTCGGTGCGTGGTGGGGCGTGTGCTTAGATTGTGTGCGTGGTGCGCGCACAGGAGGGTGTGCAGGAGGGAGAGGACGTTGCACTTTGTCCCCGAACAGCAGCATCCTTCACTGTCAGAATCCTTGAGCCCTGGAACCAGGCGCAACCCGTGTGGCAGAAATGGAAGGCGTCAAGCAGCTCCTCAGAGGGTTGAAATTTGCATTTTCGGTCAGATTTTCTCTAAGGCTGTTAGTCGTTTAAATGCTGGTCATCCGTATTCCGAATGGATTGAGTATACGTCTGTTATTCCAGGCACCTAAGCTGCTTTATAAAAAAACAAACACATAGATGTGACCAAAGTATTAAAAACGTTGACAAAAAGACTATAGGAATACAATCTAAACCACCACCGTAATATGATTTGGTAACAATTCTTTTCTTCTGCTTAACCCCGTGCTCTAAAGCCTTATTAAACTGAAGGTGATTTGGCTTAAGATGTTAAGGAAATTTCAGGACGAGAAATACTGCTGAGACATCTACTGGCCTGGTGCAAACGTGAGTTAAGAATTCAGGTTCTCTTTTCAGCTTTGTGATTATTCAGTCCCTTGCAAAGCATGTAAGCTTTCCTTAGCTTCTTCCCACCTTGTTAGGGATGTTATAATGATTGATAGTGATTTTGATATGTGTGGAAATACTCAGAAAATACGGGGTTCTTGATAATGCAAAGATGATTTTAATTACTATTTTAGAGTAAATGGAAGTATAGTTCTCAGCGCATGATTAGGACATTTAAAATATTGTGATTTAATGAATCTTTTAAAACACAGTTCGTTTCCACGTAATACCCTGGTTTCCATACTTTTTATGTTCCTTCTAGCAGCACTGCTGCAAGGGTTGCCAGTGAATTTCACTGTTAGTTGCAGCTATAACAGAGCAGTTTGTGAGAGGTCAAAGAATGTAGGGCAGTTGGGACAAATGGGATCCCAAGCTGAACTGGTAACTAGTCATTAGTGTATGTCCCTATGTACCCACATAACTGTGTTATTGATAAAGACTAGTGATATGGTACTTGCCGAAGACCCTGAACCACAGTGAGAAATTCTCTAGCTTCTGATCTCCTGGGGTAAGTCTAGAAACTGAAGAAGTCTTTTGCTTTAGAGGCTGGAAGAAGGATAGTACATTTAATATGTATATATGTAAATATTATATACATATTTTTTAATTCTAGGAACTTACCTTCTAGAAAAGGAAATCAAACCCAATCAGATGATACATTATTGCTCATTTTTAGGGAAGTTTTCACTTATAAATAGTCAGTGGAGTTCTGTCTATACTTGGAGAAAATGTGAAAAACTTAAGAAATGTCTTTTTGAGAATGGGAAAAAGAGACCCATCTATATTAAAAAAGTTCCTTCCCATTCCATATTGGCAAAGTGATATTCAGGGATAGAAAAACGGACTTATTTTATTTATTTTTACTGGTCTTTATAACCTTTTGGCAAGGGTTTCAAGCTTTTAGGATGCAAGTGTTAGTTATTTTGTCTTGCCTTTGAAAAGTAATTGAAGTAACTTTGGGTAGAATAATTATTTAAGTAAGCTGAATTTGTTCTTTTTCTGTCAAGTCACCTACCTTTTAATAATAAAATGAACAACTTGGACAGAACAAGGAGTGGGGGCAGGTCAGGAAAAGTTACCAGCTTAGCTTGGGCTTGAGTTAAGGGTGTCTATATTGGTGAAGTGGGGAAAGAAAAGAAAAATACTTTGTCAGTTTAAAAACAGACCAAACTTTTATACATAAAAGTTCATTTTATTTTAAAATATTTACTAGAAACTGAGGCATTTGAAATACAGGGTGGGCCAAAAGTAGGTTTACAGTTTGCATAGAAAATATTTCAGCCTACACTAATAAAAGAGAAAGATGCAAATTGACTGTACCTTCATGACACCCACAAGCTAATCCGGAGTGACTATGCAAATTAACCCAACAAAGATGGCGGGTTAATTTGCATATGCAGGCGCCGAGCAGCCGGGGGCAGGACGCAGGTGTTCCGCACCGCCTCAGCCACTCTGGGCCTCTGGGCAGCGTGGGAAGACAGAAAGGCAGGCTCCGGCCAGAGCTAAGGTGGTGCTGGCAGCCAGGAGAAGGAAGGCTCGTTCTTGCATGAATCTTCGTTTATCGGGCCTCTAGTCTACACTAATAAAAGAGAACATGCAAATTGGTGTCACTCCGCTACACCCACCAGCCAGCTGAGTACGCAAATTAACCCAACAAAGATGGTGGTTAATTTGCATACACAGGCACAGAGCGAAGACTGAAGACAATGTAGAAGGAAGCCAAGCGCTGCAGAAGGGAGCGAAGCTGCGGAGAAGCAAGTGGGGTGGCGGAGGCGGGAGGGAAGCAAGCGGGAGCGAAGCCTGCCTCGGTGGGTTTCGCTCCCTTCTCTGCTTCGCTCTGGCCACAGGAAGCCCTATTCTTGCAGGAATCTTCCTGCAAGGGGCCTCTAGTCTATATATATAAAAGTCCAAGGGACTGGCTGGCTGGCTGGTAGCTATGACAGGCACTGACCACCAGGGGGCAGACGCTTAATGCAGGAGCGGAAACCACAGGCATGGAAACATGACATGATGAATCTCGGAAGGGGGAGGGAAGAGATTAACCAAAGATCTTATACGCATAACTTGAGGTCCATACTTGAGGCCGGTGCATGGATTTGTGCGCTGGTGGGGTCCCTCGGCCTGGCTTGTGGGGATCGGGCCGAAACTGGCTCTCTGACATCTCCTGAGGGGTCCTGGATTGTGAGAGGGTGCAGGCCAGGTCGAGGGACCCCACTGGTGCACAAATCCGTGCTCCAGGCCTCTAGTCCTAAATAACAAAAGCCTAATATGCAAATTGTCCCCTTGAGAGTTTGACCACTCGCTGTGACGTGTGCTGACCACCAGGGGTGGCGTGAAACACAGGAAGCCCCTGCTGGCAGCCAGCAGCTGGCAACGGCAGCGGAAAGAAGGCCCTGGACAGCAGCCAGAAGACTCAATCAGCCCTGATCTCCGGCCAGCCTAGGGACCCTACCTGTGCACGAATTTCCTGCACCAGGCCTCTAGTATTAAATAATAGTACAAGAATAAACTCTTGTTTTATGTACTCACAACTGTAAACCTACTTTTGCTCCACCCTGTATATAGATTAGAAACTTGGCAGGATAAAAGGAGAAAATATTTTTAACATTTTTGGATTAATCTGAGAATGTTTCATGGGAAGAAGTAAGAGGTAACGTAGTGGCCTGAAACAGGGAGTATGTTTACTTGAGTGAAAATGAGGTAAATTGTAAAGAGTTTTAGGTTTTGGAATCTGGCAGATCTATAAATATTACTGAGCCTCTTTTTCCTCATCCTGAAAAGAGAGTTAACGTACCTCAAAAAGTATTGGGAAGAGCATAGTAGTTGCTTACTCAGTCTTTTTTCATTGACCTCTTTTAATGTCTTGAGGATTATTTGTGAGGAACAAAAACCCATTTGAATTAACTTACTTAAAAAAAGGTGTTTGTCAGATAGATGACTGCCTCTAAAGTCTATTGTATGAAGTCTACTTCAGCTCAGTGTCCTAGGAACCAAAATATCTTCAGAGGGTTAGTCTTCTAGTTTTTTCCTGGGAATTCATGGTCTTATTCTCTGCTACTCTATTTTCTGCTACTAGTACTCTGTTATGTCCCACTTTTTTGTGTGTGTTTTTTTTTCAGATTGTCCCTCTCTTTAAAGCTCCTGGTTTCTGCTTTCCCATAACTTTGGTTTGCATGAAACGTTGATTTGTCATGGTGCCAACACCAGACTCACTTTGATATTGAAGTATGATTCTCAACAAATACCTCTGTATCTGAATTCTGAATTTCTAAAGAGAGAATCTGATTGGTTAGGTACCCACTTCCAGTTCAGTGGGCTGTGGTTGGGGGAAGATGAAAATGGGAAAATGGATGGAGAGGAGACTTAGGTGTGTCTCACAGTTTGTACTTTTTTAGACTGAGTACCGAAAGTTCTCTAAGAAAGGGGTGTGGACAGGGAGGAAAGGAAGGGTACCTCTGATGTATTTAACATCCTGCAGTTTTGAGTTTTTCCCCTAGAACTTTATTGAACTTGTTTTAAGCAATGTTTTCTTTCAGGACAGATTTTCCTAGATATATGATTTAGGGCAAATTATGTAACTGTTATGTGCCTCATTTTCCTTATATGTAAAACGGGTATGATAACAGCAACTTCTGTTGTGAGAAATCTGAATTCTGTTTAATAGCATTTAAGCAGTGCCTGGCTGGCACAGTATAAGGATGTATATATTACTGAGTACACTCTGGCAGGTACTATGATATGGGCTTCTACAGCATTCAGAGATGAAAGAATATAATTTCTGCCCTGGCCTGTGTGGCTCAGTTGGTTGAGTGTTAGTCTTGTGCATCAAAAAGTTCACCAGTTCTAGTCCAGATCAGGGCACATCCTCAGGTTGTGTGTTTGGTCCCTGGTTGGGACATATGTGGAAAAAACCGATTGATGTTTCTCTCTCAGATCGATGTTTCTCTCTCTTCCTCTCCCTCTCTCTTTAAAATCAATAAAGCATATTAAAAAAGAAAGAATATAATTTCCACTCTCAGGAGTTTAAAAGTCTAGTGATGACCACTTCATATTTAAAACTATTTCTTGAATTTAATCACAGTAAATTTGTCTAAATCCAAATCTACCTCACCTGCTTTTCAGACTGCTACCTTTTTGTGGTTCTTTGTTTACCTCCCCAGGAACACTTTATTATGGTTGTCCCTTTGGATTCTCTCTTGATCCCGTTTTTTCCTAGTCTCTAGGAGTCCATCCATTGCCTGATATATTTCAGGGTTTTTCCACTTTGGTTGGTGAGAATGCAAAGTATTCCAAGTCCTGGCTGGATCCAGGTATTGTTTGGCCTATTGCTCTTTGGTAGTTATTTTCCCAACCTCAGATACTCTGCACAGATCAATATTGAGCCAGGGACTCTAGGGGAACTCATCTGCACATTTCTAAAGCTCTTACTCTTCCTGAGCTCTCTCTCCAGTACTCTGCCCTACAAATTCTAGACACTTTGGCCTTCACAAACTCTGATCTTTGTCTCTGCAGCTAGGTGAGACTGCCAGCCAGTTTGGCTTTCCTTTCCCTATGTTGTGACAAGGATGTAGCCGGATCATAGTCGTGCTTTGCCTATTGTGTAATGTTTGAAAACCAATGTTTTACGTATTTTGTCTTGTATTGTTATAGTCATATTGAACAGAATATTAATTTTTAACACTTGGCCATTTGTTTGGTATTTGTCAGAATGTATGTTTGGAGCACGTATTGTAAATATTTCTCAAATATTATAAAATTAGAAATTATTGTAGTCTTATTTTCTCAAATAATTCATTAAATGTACCCATTTAAACATTTAAAGGCATACTTTGCACTTTAAAAAGAATTACTTTTTATTTATTAATTGAGCAGATGTTTGAATCTTACTGTGTTAGCACTTGGAGTGCGGGTGAATTTCCCGCCAAAATATAAGATGGCTCTGTCTTTTGGTTTTGTTCCATCCACCAAAAGGGTGGGTTACAAACAAATATTTGGTAATACGCAGTTACAATCGGCCCGAGTTTACACGTTTCCCGCACTCCACCGCAAATCTATATGAACCGAGTTAAAGATGGCTCCCGCGGAGTACGCGCAATTCACGCGAGCCGACTTAACTCGTTTCCCCGCACTCCAAGTGTTAAAATGCAAATACAATAAAACACTTTTATCTCCAAGGAACTCACAATAGGAGGGAAGCATGCAAACATTTGCACCAGAGAAATAAAGTACAAACCACTTTGGCAGCATAAAGGAGGTGGCTACTGTTTGGGCAAGGAGATGAGCCAAGCCTTCCTAGGGAGGCCCTTGAACATTCATGAAGAGTCAGTAGCAGTTCAGCTGATGCAAGAAACAGTAGATTTGATGAAAGTTTAGGAGGAGGATGGGTCAGGACTTGGTGATTTACTAGATGTGGTAGTCTGTAGCAATTGAGGGGAAGGTCAGTTTCTAGCTTGGCTTACTGGCTTAATTGGTTTACTGACTCTTCCTGATACAAAGAATGCAGGAGGTGACTGTTTAGAGAGAAAAGTTCATTCAGTTTTCAAACATACTAATTTTGGGGTAGTTGAGACATTTACTCAGAAGTACCTAACAGAAAACTGAACATAAGGAACTGAAACTAAAGTTCACAAAGTGTACTGAAGATATAAAGGGTGTCCCAAAATGCATGCAAGAAGTAATTTTGATAGAAAACACAGGTTTATAATTAAAAATTGTAAATTTTTTTTTGATTCATAAAGTATACAGTATAGGGTTATGTATGGAATAGCATATCGGGTAAATGGCCTCCACAGCTTTGCTGGCACATATGCACTCTTTTGTTATTGCCTGAGCAGCCGCATTTTCGAAGAAGAATGGTCTGATGATGCCTCCAGCCCAAAATCCGCACCAAACAGTGACACGTTGTGGATGCATTTGTTTCTCAACAATCACTCGTGGATTTTCTGAACCCCAAATGCATGCGACAATTTTGTCGATTAACCAAGCCATAAAGATGAAAATGAGCCTCATCGAAATTCAGCCACATTTATGCAAAACGGTCATGGAAAATTTCAACAAAAGAGTGTATGTGCCAGCAAAGCCGTGGAGGCCATTTACCCGATATGCTATTTCATACATAACCCTATACTGTATACTTTATGAATCAATAAAAAATTTACAATTTTTAATTGTAAACCTGTGTTTTCTATCAAAGTTACTTCTTGTGTGAATTTTGGGACACCCTTTATATACATATTAGGGAGTTATGTGCATAGTAAAAACTAATGGTAGATATAAACTTGGGTAACTAAATAAAATGAATGCCAAAGAGGACGAGGTGGAGGTTAGAAAATACTAGTATTTGAGGCCCTGGCTGGTGTTGCTCAGTGATTAGAGTGTCAAAGGTTCAATTCCTGGTCAAGGCAAGTACCTGGGTTTTGAGTTGGATTCCGCCCCCCAGTGGAGGCTTGTGGGGAAGGTGACTAGTCCATGTGTCTCTCTCACATTGATGTTTCTCTCTCCTCCCCCTCTTTCCCTCCCTTCCACTCTCTCTGAAAAGCAATAGGAAAATATCCTCTGGTGAGGATTAAAAAAGAAAATATTAGTATTTGAGTAACAAATTATAAAAGAATTTAGAGAAGGTGACTAATGTAATGGCTAGACATGTGTTTCTCAATCAGAAATAAAAGAGTACTTATTAAAAATAAAGATTTCTATTTTCCATGTAGGCCTGAATCTAGATCTTCGGGGTTGGGGGAAGATGTTAGAAGTAAGTTGGTCCTTATGTGTACTGAAGTTTGAGAACTGGTGCAATAGGAAGAGAGTCAAGATAGGACACTATTGATGATGGAAGAGTAGGAAGGCATTTCAGAAACTCCTGGGCTTGGTTGGTTAAGTCATGTTATAAAAAGGCCAAGATGTAGATGATGCTGTCTTGAACATTTCTTAGGCCAGAGGAGAGGAGAAAAGACTGGGAAATATTTGTTTTTCTTATTATAAAAGAATGTTTGCACATCCAGAAAAATAAAACATACAATATTGCATCTACCCAGACAAAACCAATATTTATACCCCTTAATATACGTTCTCTTTTACTGCACATAAAAATATAGACATGTAGTAATACAGATTTTACATAAAATGGGGATAATGTGAACATGCTGGAACCTGCCTTATTTCACTTAATTTATTACCTATATATATAAAAGGCTAAGTGTCTGTCTGTCCCACTGGTAGCTATGATGCACACTGACCACCAGGGGGCAGATGCTCAATGCAGGAGCTGCCATGACACGCACTGGCCATTTAAAAATAAATGGCACCATGGACCTGGCACCAACAAACCAACACTCAGCTTCCCCCAAGTGGGACACAGGCCCTACCACCACCCCAGAGCGACACCCCACCAAATCGCAGCCAACACTGCCAAGACCCCATGGCACAAAATGTGGCCCACAGCCCAGCCCAGCCCGGAAACGGTGGCTGTGGGCATCAGGTAATGATGTCACGTAGCAACACCTGGCTTTCTCTCCCTAGAGACTAGCATCCTTGGAATTTCTTTATCCCAGGAACCCGACTTGCTTTATAGCCAGGTGCAAACATTTTACAGTTTAACCAAATGTGAAGCGTTTTCCTGTGCCTCATCTCATTTGATCCTCACAGAAGTCCTGGAGGAGGTAGATAGGATACTCGGTAGAATCCTATTTTCTTTTCATTAGCAAGATGCGAATAGCGATATGAAAATATTTCTTCTAATTAATTTCCTTTCAATGTGCATGAATCCGTGCACTGGGACACTAGTCTTCCCATGTTATATGACATTTTATAACATTTAAAAAAACAACTTAATTGTCATGAGTGACCACTATCATGAATTTAGTCTGT
The DNA here is from genome assembly GCF_000147115.1 of Myotis lucifugus. Taxonomy (NCBI): domain Eukaryota; kingdom Metazoa; phylum Chordata; class Mammalia; order Chiroptera; family Vespertilionidae; genus Myotis; species Myotis lucifugus. Next base: position 3,194,984 of record NW_005871055.1, read on the forward strand.
ATCTGTCATTTTTCCTAGGTGTGTGCATACATAGGTGTGTAAGAGTTGTGTTTGTAATTTTTCTTTTAATCACAAGTAGAGAGCACACTATTTACACTGTTCTGTAACTTGTCTTTTCTATTAATATTTTGTGGACATGCTGTCATATCAATATGTATTGATATAACTATTTCCAACAGCTGGGTAATAATATGAATATATTATAATTTATTTTAATTGATGGACTTATAGATTATTTTTGGTGTTTTATCTTATTTTGTTTTAATATTCTTTCACATATATCTTTGTGAATTTTTGTAAGTATATATGTAGGATAAGATGTGAAATTGCAGGATCAAAGGATAGGTGTAACTTATTCAGAGTGTCCTATACTGTTTTCTGTACCCTTTATAGTTGTTTCTTTAATTGCTTTCATTTGTTATCTTTTATATTTTGTGATATTTCTTAAAACTTCCTTGGTGTTCCAGTGTTTTAAACAATGTGTGTTCTGCTTTTTGCTGTTTCTAAGGGATTTCATATTATTGTTTTTCTATCCTGTGTCTTTCCTGAGCTCTGGCAGCTCACTTTTGACTTGTTTCCCTTGTCTGTCTGTACTTTCTTGTCTCGGATCTGCTTTTTAAAAAAATGACTTAGGTTCACTTTCATTTCTTTGACTATAGAGAAACACAATTAGTATTTTCCTGTTTAGGACTCTTGTTTATTCACCTAGAATAGGTCACAGAGCAAAAAAACAAACAAACTTTAAATGAAAAGTTTATTATTTTAACACAGAAGTGTCCTCAGGAAAAATACTGTATTTTTGCTCCTCTTATGAAATCTGTCTAAAACTGCATACACTCTAATTATATAAGATAGTGAAGAAATTCTGCTGTTACTCTTTCTCCCCATCTGTCTTGGCATCATTTCCAAAGTGATTGTTTTTTCTTTACCAGAGTGCAAGTCATTTAATCTCATGTTAGGTCCACTTTTATGGACCATTGCATAGATATTCTCTGATAGATTTTTTTTCTTTGTGAGATGTTTGACTTATGTTTAAGATATACACAGTGAAGGAGTAGGGTTCATAATTGTGTTTTTTTAATGAGTGAAGAAAAGTGTAGATGTGAAATTAAATTTAGTTTCTTTTTTATTAATATAAATTCTGAGGTATTATCCTGAAAATAAATAATGTAAATTTTGGGTGGCATGATTATATTTGTCTGGATTTTTTTTTTCTTTCTTTAGTATATTCCTCCTTATATTGGTTTTATTTATTTTTTAAACTTTTCTTTATAGGTCTGTATTGGATTCTGTTTTGCTTTGAAAAGAGTGTTCTATCTAGGTTTGCTACTCAGGAATATTGTAGGTAGAGTGAACTGGGGTAGCTAGAGATGTCAGATCTGGGATGTTGTCTGAGAGCACCACAGGCCTCCCCACAAGCTCATTGGAACTCTTTCTTCTGCCCTGAGGTGGGCGTGGCATGTCGCACCTTCAGGTGAGCAGCTCATGTAGATAACTGGTCAGTTTTTTTCCCCTCCAATGATTTAGTGTTTAATCTTTGCTCATATTGCCTCTTGTCAGCAGCTGTAAAGGTTATTGCTTTTTCCCATCTCTTTTTTCAACTCCACCCTTTCAGGAGTCAGAGAAAGTAAAGATGTTTTGTGTGCCTCTCCCGTCTGCCCTTATTGTTTTTAAAAGGCTGCCATTACCATCTCAGGAATGCATGACAATTTATTCAGTAACTCCCTTTTTTCTGGTATCTTGAGTGCTGCTTATTTTTCTCTACGATAAAGTGTGATGAACAGCTTTTCAAACCTTTATACCTGGTTGTTAGAGTTTGAAGATTTGGATTTGAGTCCTCACTCTACTGCTTGCTGTGTGGGCTTGGATGAATTGCTTAATTTCCACGTGCCTGTTTTTCTCATTATAAAATTGGAATACTACTCATTCAGTCCTAAGGATTAAATGAGATATTAACTTAATAATCTCAGCAAAGCACTTGGTGCTTTATAAACTTTAGTTAGAATCATAGATGCTCCAGAATCATCGTTTCCTTTGCTGATTCCCAGAAGTAGAATTGTTGTGTCATAGGGTAGGAATATTTTCAGGGTTTTGATATGCATTTCAAAATTGCCCTCCAGAAAGGTGGTGTCAGTTTACTTGGGAGTTGAATTTGAGAGTTTTCTGAAACCCTTGTGTTGACCTCTATATTACATGTTTTAGGTGAAGTTTGAGGCAAGTCCATTGGCCTAAGGGCTTCTGGCAGTTGAAGAGAACTCTGGGGGTGAGGAGGGGAGTGAGTTGGCTTGGGATAAATAAAAGGATTATTTTCTTGTTTTGGCCACATAAATCTTTATATTTACACCTTGTTTTGATAATTTTGGTCCTCTTGTTCATTTTGCCCCATAATTATTTTAATTTTTATTTTACCTATGTTTTATAATTTCCAAAGTGCCTCCTATAAGTTATTTTCCATTTGATTCCCATAATAAACTTTCTGGGTAAGTGAGGTAATATATATATTGAGGAAACAGATCCAGAGATACTGCAATTTACCTAAAGGAAACAAAGCTAATGAGAGGTAGAACAGGAACACAAATGGTACTTTTCTGAATCCTGGTGTATCTCTCTTTATCATGTGTTTTGGGGACCTCTGTTTCCTTTCTTGCAGTCCTACTTCAGTTCCAGTCATTGATCAAATTTTATTGTTAGACCACTAGGATTTATCTTAGTTCAGAATAGTATGTAATCATAATTCTTTGTCTGAAAATTAGAATCTAGTAATCTCTAAAGCAGTGGTTCTCAACCTTCTGGCCCTTTAAATACAGTTCCTCATGTTGTGACCCAACCATAAAATTATTTTCGTTGCTACTTCCTAACTGTAATGTTGCTACTGTTATGAATCGTAATGTAAATATCTGATATGCAGGATGGTCTTAGGCGACCCCTGTGAAAGGGTCGTTCAACCGCCAAAGGGGTCGCGACCCACAGGTTGAGAACTGCTGCAAAGGAAGGTGCATGTGTGGGTGCACACACACACTTCAGCTTTATGTCTATAGTACAAGAATATAAAATTAGAACTCCGCTAAAATTTAGTGTTTTTTGCAGTTCTAATGGGACTAGGTTGAAGTTTGGTTTTCCATATAAGTCTCTTTATAATAAAATTAATATTAATAACTGAATGTCTTTAAAATTTCTACAAGGTTATTCTTTTTTTTTCAGTCCTCATCTCAGGATATGGTCATTGATTTTTTTTTTTAGAGAGCAGGAGGAATGTAGAGAGACAGAAACATCCCCAACTGGGGATCGAACCCAAAACCTGAGTGTGTGCCCTGACTGGGCATTGAACCCAAAACCTTTTGGTGTATGGAATATGTGCCAACTAAATGAGCCATCCGGCCAGGGCAGTTAGGTAATTTTTATAAGACAAGTTTGATTGAAACTAATTAACCATTAAATCTTTATTGACTCAAATTTTTTAGTTATTTAGTGATTTAGAATTCAATTCCCATTCCCACCCTTTACTATAATAAAACATTTTCCTGGCTGTTCTCCCCTGTATCCATAGCATCTAATGCAAGTAAATGTTGAATGATGACCAAGTTACTGTGGTCAGATGTTGATATTGAGTGATTAATGCTGAGTTGATTTAAGCTCTCAAAGGTATTTTATTAAAGCATTGATTAAAAAGTTAAGACTTAATTTTAGAGTGTCTCCCAAGGGCTTTGTATCTGTGTGCACACATGTGCACGCATGTGTTTTAACCCTTTGAGTGCTAACCAATATCCTAGGAACTATGCTAAAATTGCCAAGGCATTTTTGCTGATTTTACAGCAGTTTAGGAAAAAAATTATGAATCGCAAGTAAATGAAGTTACGTATTCAAAAACTTAAGGGAACCTTTACTACATCGACATATTTAGCAATATCATCATCACTAATAAAAGCAGACTTAGAACTGGACGCCATTTCGAAGCTTTGATAGTGCTCCCGGCACTTTTGGCGAAAGACAGGAGGAGTGCGATTGCGCTCCCCGGCACTCTAGGGGTTAAGTACTATTCATCATTGAATTTGGATGTTTTTTGAACTCTAGTCATTGGTATGCTGTTAAGATTACTATATAAAGACTTTGTTTTTGTTTATTTGATTTTAATTTGATATGTACAGATTTCACATTTTTATTTGTATATTATCAAACTTACCTGCTCAAGAAGTAAGAATGTCTAGAGCATTCACAGTTGCTATGAGGATAGAGTGACTTTTAGGAGACAAGAAGGCTGTAATCTTTTTGTGATATTCTCTATTTTAGATTTTAAAAGGTTTTTCAAATACTTATTGAGGCTTTCAAATATTTTTATTTGCAATAAAAAGGGCAGCGAGATTGAATGATAAACTACTTTATAATAACCTTGAACATAAAAATAAAATTTTTGTAATAATGTGGTATCATATTAAGGTACTGATATTAACATATCTTTCAACTATTCTTGTTGGAATTGCTAAGTAAAAATTTGATGGCTCAGAATTTTTGTTTATGTTTTTACTCAAAAACTAACTATTTTAGAAGTTATTTTAGGGCAAAATGCTTGCCTGAGTCACTAAAGGTAATAAATTGTTTTCTTTTAATATGTGTTCTTTAGGTGTTTTATGGATTAACTCTTCATTCATCACATACAGCAGCAATATAGTTATGGCAACCTTCCAGACTTTCAGAAACAGTCACATGAAGACTAGAGCATCTGTCAGAAAAGTAAGTTCTCTATATTACATTACTTTTAGTGATAGTTTAGTAAAAATGTTGATTTTTTTTGTTAAGCAGCTGTGATATTCTTGTTTCAAATTACTCATTGAAATTAGTAACATTGAAATACTGCAAAGATTGGAATATATGACAGTAGTGATAGGAAATCATGAAGATAATGAACCTTATTTCCTAAAGATCACAGTGCCTCCCCATTTCTTCTCAGCAGATAGTTTTCTATCATCTTTTTAGCACTATAAGTATCAGGTGTAAATTTTCTTATAGATCTTTAGCTCTACCCCAAAGTATTATCATCCGTCCATCCATCCGTCCATCCATCCATCTGTCCATCCATCCATCCATCCATCCATCCATCCATCCATCCTTCCATCCTTCCTTTCCCTTGGGCAAGGACTGAAGGCATGTGGCATTTTGGTGGCTAATTTGCCCTGTGGCGCCACTTCTCTGTCCTTGCCTCTCTCTCTTTTCAAGGAATCTGTACCACCAGGGGGCGTACTTCTTATGTCCACTTTGCCAGAGGTATTGCTGTCCAGATGTGCTGGAGGGCTTCCACCTTCCTGCCTGTAAGGACATGGAGGATGTACCAGCCACTTTCTTCTCTCATTGGTGCTTTCTCCCCATTCATTCATTCATTCATTCATTCTGGAAATATAAATTTGAATGTTTTCTATAGGTCAGGTCCTACACTAGGTATTAGATAATCAGTAGTGAGCAGATTTCTACTTTCTGTAAACTGTAGTGTATTATACTCTTCTCATATTATATGCAACAGGACCCATAGCTTTAAGCGAATAATTAAATTATACAGATTGCTTTATATTAATAATTAGAACTAAGAAATATACATACAAAATATAGTAATGAGCTACTGACCTTGTTTTTTAAGCATAATATTACATACCTGTTTGACTCGAATTTACTAATATGAGGAATTAGGCCACAGCTGAAATTTCATACTATTTTTTTTTAATTTTGTTTTATTGCTTAAAGTATTACAAAGAGTATTACATATGTCTATTTTTTTTTTCCCCTTGACATTCCCCCGGCCTCCCCTACCACCCAGTGTTTTGTGTCCATTGGTTATGCTTATATGCATGCATACAAGTCCTTCGGTTGACCTCTTACCCCCTCCTCACACCCCCCAACCCTCCCCAGCCTTCCCGCTGTTGTTTGACAGTCTGTTTGATGCTGCTCTGCCTCTGTATCTATTTTTGTTCATCAGTTTATAATGGTCTTTATTATCCGTAAATGAGTGAGATCATGTGGTATTTTTCTTTCATTGACTGGCTTATTAGCATAATGCTCTCCAGTTCCATCCATGCTGTTGCAAATGGTAAGAATTCCTTCTTTTTTACAGCAGCATAGTATTCCATCGTGTAGATGTACCACAGTTTTCTAATCCATTCATCTGCTGATGGGCACTTAGGCTGCCTCCAGATCTTTGCAATGGTAAATTGTGCTGCTATGAACATAGGGATGCATATATCCTTTCTGATTGGTGTTTCTGGTTTCTTGGGATATATTCCTAGAAGTGGGATCACTGGGTCAAGTGAGAGTTCCATTTTTAACTTTTTGAGGAAACTCCATACTGTCTTCCATAGTGGTGCACCAGTCTGCATTCCCACCAGCAGTGCACGAGTGTTCCCTTTTCTCCGCATCCTCTCCATCACTTGTCGTTTGTAGATTTGTTGATGATAGCCATTCTGACAGGTGTGAGATGATACCTCATTGTTGTTTTGATTTGCATCTCTCGGATGATTAGTGACTTGGAGCATGTTTTCATATGTCTCTTGGCTTTCTGAATGTCCTCTTTTGAAAAGTGTCTATTTAGGTCCTTTGCCCATTTTTTGATTGGATTGTTTATCTTCCTTTTGTTAAGTTTGTTGTTTTGTTGATGATTTCTTTTGCTGTGCAGAAGCTTTTTATTTTGATGTAGTCCCATTTGTTTATTTTCTCTTTAGTTTCCAATGTCCTAGGAGCTGTATCGGTGAAGAAATTGCTTCGGCATATGTCTGAGATTTTGTTGCCTCTGTAGTCCTCTAGTATTTTTATGGTTTCTCGTCTTACATTTAAGTCCTTTATCCATTTTGAGTTTATTTTTGTGTATGGTGTAAGTTGGTGGTCTAGTTTCATTTTTTTTGCATGTATCTGTCCAGTTTTCCCAACACCATTTATTAAAGAGACTGTCTTGACTCCATTGCATGTTCTTGCCTCCTTTGTCAAATATTAATTGAGCATATTGGTTCGGGTCGATTTCTGGGTTCTCTATTCTATTCCATTGATCTATATGTCTGTTCTTGTGCCAGTACCAGGCAGTTTTGAGAACAGTGGCTTTGTAATACAGCTTGATATCTGGTATCGAGATCCCACCTACTTTGTTCTTCTTTCTCAGGATCCCTGCAGCTATTCGGGGTCTTTTTTTATTCCAGATGAATTTTTGGAGAGTTCGTTCTAAGTCTGTGAAATATGTCCTTGGTATTTTAATGGGAAGTGCATTGAATTTATAGATTGCTTTGGGTAGTATGGACATTTTAATGATGTTGATTCTAAAAATCCAAAAACATGGTATGTTCTTCCATCTGTTTATGTCTTCCTCTATCTCTTTTTTCAACATCCTGTAGTTTTCTGAGTAGAGGTCTTTTACCTCTTTACTTAAGTTTATTCCTAGGTATCTTAATTTTTTTTGGTGTGATGGTAAATGGGACTACTTTTTTAGTCTCTCTTTCTGTGAGTTCATTATTGGTGTATAGAAATGCCATAGATTTCTTGGCGTTAATTTTGTATCCTGCTACATTGCCAAATTCATTTATTAAGTCTAATAGTTTTTTGATGGAGTCTTTAGGGTTTTTTTATGTACAATATCATGTCATCCGCAAATAAGGACAGTTTTACTTCTTCATTTCCAATTTGGATGCCTTTTATTTCTTCTTGTCTAATTGCAATGGCTAATACTTCCAGTACTATGTCGAACAGGAGTTGTGAGAGTGGGCATCCCTGTCTTGTTCCTGTTCTTAGGGGAAATGGTTTTAGTTTTTGTCCATTGAGTATGATGTTGGCTGTGGGTTTGTCATATGGCTTTTATTATGTTGAGGTATGATCCTTCTATTCCCACCTTGCTGAGAGTTTTTATCAAAAATGGGTGTTGGATTTTGCCAAATGCTTTTTCTGCATCAATTGATATGACTGTGGTTTTTTTCTTTCAATTTGTTTATGTGATGTATTACGTTTACTGATTTGCGGATATTGTACCATCCTTGCATCCCTGGGATAAATCCTACTTGGTCATGGTGTATGATCTTTCTGATGTACTGCTGGATCTGATTTGCTAGGATTTTGTTGAGGATTTTGGCATCTATGTTCATGAGGGATATTGGCCTGTAATTCTCTTTCATTGTGATGTCTTTACCTGGTTTTGGTATTAGGGTGATGCTGGCTTCATAGAATGAGCTTGGAAGTGTTCCTTCCTCTTGAATTTTTTGTAGTAGTCTGAGGAGGGTAGGTTTTAGTTCTTCCTTGAATGTTTGGTAAAACTCCCCTGTGAAGCCATCTGGCCCTGGGCTTTTGTTTGCTGGAAGCTTTTTGATGACTGCTTCAATTTCTTCCATAGTTATTGGCCTGCTGAGATTTTTAGATTCTTTCTGATTGAGTTTTGGAATGTTGTATTTTTCTAGGAATATGTCCATTTCCTCCAGGTTGTCTAGTTTGTTGGAATAGAGTTGTTCATAGTATTTTTTAACAATCCTTTGTATTTCTGTGGGGTCTGTTGTTATTTCTCCTCTTTCATTTCTGATGTTGTTTATTTGGGTCCTCTCTCTTTGTTTCTTGTTGAGCCTGGCTAGAGGTTCATCAATCTTGTTTATCCTTTCAAAGAACCAGCTCTTGGTTTTGTTGATTTTTTGTATTGTTTTTTTGGTCTCTATGTCATTTATCTCCACTCTGATCTTTATTATTTCCTTCCTTCTGCTTACACTGGGCTTTTCTTGTTGCTCTCTTTCTAACTCTTTGAGTTGTAGGGTTAGGTAATTTATTATCATTGTTTCTTGTTTTTTGCAGTAGGCTTGTAGAGCTATGAACTTCCCTTTCAAGACTGCTTTCTCTGTGTCCCATAGGTTTTGGATTGTTGTGTTTTCATTGTCGTTTGTTGCCATGATGTTTTTTATTTCTTCTTTGATCTCTCTGGTAACCCAGTCATTGTTTAATAGCATGCTATTTAGTCTCCATGTGTTTGATTTTTTTGGATTGTTTTTATTGTATTTGATTTCTAGTTTTATGTCATTGTGATCTGAGAAGATGCTTGATATGATTTCTATCTTCTTGAATTTGAAGAGACTTTGCCTGTGACCCAATATATGGTCTATCTTTGAAAATGACCCATGTGCACTTGAGAAGAATGTATATTCTGTGGCTTTGGGGGAAATGTTCTGAAGATGTCAATTAATTCCATCTGATCTAGTGAGTCATTTATGATTGATGTTTCTTTGCTGATTTTTTGTTTAGAGGATTTGTCCAATGGTGACAGTGGGGTATTAAAGTCCCCTACTATGATTGTATTGCTGTCAGTCTCTCCCTTGATCTCCTCCAGAAGTTTTTTTTATGTATTTGGGTGCTCCTATATTGGGTGCGTGTATGTTTACCAGAGTTATTTCTTCTTTTTGGATTGCTCCCTTTAGTATTATGAAGTGGCCTTCCTTATCTCATTTTATGTACTTCACTTTGAGGTCTAATTTGTCAGATATAAGTATTGCTACCCCAGCTTTTTTTTCATTTCCATTCGCCTCAAAAACCTTTTTCCATCCCTTCACCATCTGTCTGTGTGCGTCTTTTCTTCTGAGGTGGGTTTCCTGTAGACAGCAGATATATGGGTCATGTTTTCTTATCCACTCAGTTACCCTATGTCTTTTGATTGGGGCATTTAATCCATTTACATTTAAAGTTATTATTGATAGATACTTGTTTGTCGCCATTTTTATTCTTTACCTTTGTGTTCCTTCTTCGTTTCCTATTTTTTCTTTTTACAGCAGACCCTTTAGAATTTCTTGCATTGCTGGTTTGGTGGTAATAAACTCCTGTAGTCCTTTTTTGTCTGTGAAGCTCCTGATTTGACCCTCAATTTTGATTGATAGCCTTGCTGGGTACAGTATTCTTGGATTCAGACCCTTCCTTTGCATGACTTTGTATATTTCATTCCATTCCCTTCTTGCCTGATATGTTTCTGTTGAGAAATCAGTCGCTAGTCTGATGGGGAATCCTTTTTAGGTAACTTTTTGTCTCTGGCCGCTTTTAAGATTCTTGCTTTGTCGTTGGTGTTTGCCAATTTAATTATAATGTGCCTTGGCGTCGGTCTTTTGGGGTTCATTTTGTTTGGGACTCTGTGAGCTTCTTGGATTTGCGTGAGTTTTTTCTTCCCTATATCAGGGAAGTTTTCTGTCATTATTTCTTCAAACAGGTTTTCTATTCCTTGCTCAGTATCCTCTCCTTCTGGCACCCCTATTATGCGGATGTTGTTTTGTTTTGTGTTGTCCCAAAGTTCTCTTAGGTTCTCCTCCTGCTTCTTAATTTTTTTTTGCTAGAAGCTGCTCTGCTTGGGTATTTTTTCCTAGCTTGTCTTCTAGCTCACTGATGCGGTCCTCTGCTTCTTCTAGTCTACTGTTGATGCTTTCCATTGAGTTCTTTATAGCAGTGATGTCATTTTTCATTTCTTCTTGGTTCTTACACATATTGTTGAATTTGTCTTCCATTCTTTTCATCCACCTTATGACCATTTCTCTGAATTCTTTCTCTGACAGGTTGCTTGCCTCCATTGCCTCCATTTTGTTTACTTCCTTTTCTGGTGATGGCTGTTTTTCTTTCCTATGCAGGCTGTTTCTTTGTCTCCCCATGATCTCTCTTCTCCGGGTGTTTGGTTATGTAGTTCTCTCTCAGCTGCGTTGATTTAAAGGCACAAAATACAACACAACAAGGCACAACGCACAAGGCAATGAACACAAATGTATTCATGTTACTAATAACCCCAAATAAAGTTGACCACCAGAGAAAAGAGAATTAGGGGATAAGGAAGAAAGAAGAAGAAAAAAAGAAAAAATAGAAAAAGAAAAAAAAAGAGTGCAAAAATGAGATTGGGAAATGGAAAAAAAAAGTAAGAGAGAAAAGAAAGAGTATGAAATAGAAGAGGGGAAGAAACTATTTAAATGGGGAGAAAACTCCAATAGAACAGTCACTAATCCCAACAAATTCCAGCAATAGATACCTAGAGATGATTGCAAACTACAAACAACTAATATCAAGCGAAGCGAGGGAAAACAGAAGCAAAAAATAACCAAAAAAAAAAAAAACAACAAAAAAAAAGAAAAAGAAAAACAATCTCACAAACAAGCATTAAAAAACCCCAATATAATCAACCATCAAGCAAACAACAACAAAACGACACAGAGAAAAAAATTTTGGATAATGAAGAAAGAGAAGAGAGAGGTATATATGTACTTAGAGCACAGGGTTGGAAATTAGATATATAAGTAGGGTGAAATTTTAACAGGGGGTAAAAAGTAGGAATAGGGAAAATCTAAAGCAGGAATGGGGTAAGAGAAACAGGACAACAAAAGGGGAAAAGTGAGGAAGAGAGTTTTGGCATAAAGGTAAAGTTGAGATAGAGTAAAAGGATGCTAAAGGAAAGATGAAAATAGAATGTAGAACACTAATCCCAAAATAAAATAAAGAGAAAATAAAATGACACTTAAAAAAAAAGGTAAAATGGTAGTAGTAATAATACTGGTTAAAAGCAAAAATGTAGTAATTGAAAAGGTAAAATCAGGTGACGAAAAAAGAAAAAAAATTAGTTTCTTAAGTAAAAGGTGAAAAAAATAAAAATGTGCAGTAGTGAAGGTCCTTTACTTCCTCTACTCTTCTATTTGGCACGGCTTAGTCCTGTCAGGTATTCAGGAGAGTGTTGAAGTTCCCTTCGATACACTGTTGCTCTGTATTGTAAACCACAGTTCTGATTTTAAAGCAGGCAGTATTTCTTTGTTTCCCAGTCTGCCTTTATTTGTTTTTACAGAAGAGTCAGTTCCTGGTTCAGCCCCTGTGTGGCAGTGTTTCTGGATTGACCTCCGAGGCTACAAGTCCTCTCTAGCCAGTATTTAGTTTTTGTTTTCCCTATTGCACTTAATACTGGTTTGGGAGAGTCGACTGCCCCAGAGCTGGTTCCTTGGTCCTTACTCCCCGCTTTGATTCCCAGGTTCCACAAAAACAACTTTCCCCTGCAGTCTCTGTGAGTGACCCCAACTGGGCGATACTATGTATTGGGTTTAATAATCAAAAGCAAAGATTTAAGGAGAAAAAAAAAAAAAGAGCCAGAGTGCGCAATTCTCCCAAAGTCTCTTCTGCGTCCTCTCTCCCCTGGCTCTAAGCAGCCAGCAAACTGGCAAAATCCAAGGTTGCCTTTTTTTCACCCAATCCAGCTATGGGTTGATTTTTAGTGTTCCCTTCTGCCAGCAGCCCTGCGGGACCCCTTCCACACTCATGGATCACACTGGCCCCAACGGCCGCGGACTTTGTGTGGCGCAGACTTCCCCTGCGCGCGTTCCTCTCTCCAACCTGAATTACAAACCGCACCTTTATCTAGGCGAAATCTGTCCTTTCCTGAGGAGGAGCAGGGCTCGTCTGAGTCCAAGTATTCGCGCTGCTTGAGATCCGGTGTTCCTAGGTTCGTAGCTGGACTCTGGGTGCCATGGTTGCAGGGTTTCTGGATGTATACGCTTCTGATATCAGCTACTCAAGATGGTGCGGTCTCCGTGGCTGAGCCGGTGCTCCGGGAGAGATTTCAGCAGCAGTGGAGGCTGCCGGGTTAGGGGAGCCCTATTCGGCAGTCTCCAACAGTCCCCTGGAGTATAGCTATCGCTCACCCACAAATTTACACTCTCAGTACGTCCACACACTCTCCTTTCGTTCTCTCACTCTCACACTGTCTTGCAGTCTGCCTTCCCTTCAGCAGCCATCTTCTGAATCCCTCATCATACTATTATTTTAATATCTTTTGTTATTCAGCACATACCCACATTAGGCACAAAATAAAAATTTGGTTTGAATTCATTTGAATACTTGGAAACTCTTTTAGAGAAAAGTATGTGAATTCAAATGTTACATACTGTTTATGCATACACTTGTACCATTTTTGATGTCTTTCTTTGGTATGGCTGAATGACAAAACTTCCCTATTGGCTAGTGTGGAAATTGAAAGGTGTACTTGAATTCTCTACATTTCATTTTACTTTTAATTGAAAATAGAGATACATTAAATATTTATTAGGAATCAAATATTATGAAGGTCAGAAAGAGCTATACTTTCTACTCTATTATTTTTTTAAACATGTTATTATGAAAAATTTCAAGCATATTGAGGACTTAAAAGCATAGTATACCAACACATAAATCTGTATACCAAATACCAATAATCAACAGTTGTTAATGTTTTGTCTTATTTGGTGTATATATGTGTTTGTGTGTTTACTTTTTGGCAGAACTATTTGAAAGTTAAAGTCTTAATGTCTCTTCATTCCTGAACACTTGAGCATGCTTCTCCCAGGAATAATAGCATCTTCCCACATAACAATAATACATGATCACATCTAAGAAAATTAAATATAATTCCCTTATTCTAATACTAGCCATACTCAGATTTCCTTTATTACCCTTAAAATATCTTTTATAATCCCTCCCTTAACTTCCATTTTGGATTCAGTGTAAGCTCCTAGGCCTTAAGTTGCATTTGATGGTTATGACTTATTTTCTTTTGGTCTGAAAGTTTCTCCTCTTTCTATTTAAATAATTTAAAAAAAGTAAATATAACCTCAAGATTTTATTGTCTTCAGAATAAAACAAAAGCTGAAGCTTAGAACTGGATCAAGAGGTCTTTTCTCTTCTTTCATTCTCCCAATTCAAAAATGCCTGTGTGTCTTAAGGTTAGCATTCTCTTAGATCTACAGTTGGACTCAATGCATTCAAGCCTCAGCAATTTGTAATTTGAGCCTTTTTCTGGAAAATTGGCTTAGTCTGCCCACCATAGCCACTCTGCTTCCTGTCATAATGCTGCTTTCCCTGGGCATGCAGAGAATCCTTGTCCTTATTGTACTGTCTCCATGTGGGGTCTTGTACTATGGGATCTTATACTTCGTGTATCTCTCTTCTATATTTCATATAGACTAGAATTTAGTATAAAGGATTAATTAGATTCTGGTTAAACATTTTTGGCAAGAATACATGATAGGGTGATTTGAGGACAGAATTTCAGGTTTTCCTATGATCAGCGATGCAAAAATTGATCAGTTGAGTAAGGTAGTAACTCTGTATACCTAGCATTTAAGCATAATACTACATACCTGTTTGACTCGAATTTAAAAGCTGTCCATTTTCTATTTTTTAGTTAGCAATAATCTATAGGCTGATATTTGGTTGTGTGCAAATATCTTGTGTTTTTTTTCCCCCCAACAACCTTTCATCTAATATTTTTGGCATTTCTTAATGACCCTTTCCTGAACTTGTTATTTCCTAGAAGTTGCAAAATGGTAATTTTTCTCTATTTTCCTTTTTTTTTTTTACATTTATTAGCTAACATTTTTTTTTCTTAAAGAAAAGCTTTCTGTCATCTACCTTATAAGAACTATGATATCTCCTATAAAGGGAGGGTAAATGCCCTTTAATTACCAATTTTCAGATTCATGATTTAGTGGAATAGTCACTTCTAGTGGTGGCAAGTGAGTTTATTCCCCTCACTCATTCATTTGTTTATTTGTATTACCCTGGACTCATAGATTTTTTTAAAAAGTCTACATTTTCCAATCCTTTATTTATAGTCTCTTATTCATTCACTCATTTATTTGTTTCAAGTTTTTAAACTATCCCAAACTTGGCCTCTGGGAGCCCCTGCAAGCTGGTCTCTATGTCCTTTTGTCTCAGGCTCATCATTCTTTGATTGCTTCCTTGTTTGTACTGCAACAGATTGATCCCAGTTTCACCTTCTACTTTCTCTTCCTCAGATCTGTAATTGGCTATTCCTCTAAAGAACTCTGAATAATATTCAGAAACCAAAATCTGGGAACTAGGAGTAGGAATGTTTATTGCTTCCTCAAGTGTCATGAGTTTATATTGATAGTTCATGTTCAGATTTCACATTTTAATTTTTCTTAGTTCATGTTAGTATCTTAGCCTGTAAACCTCCACTCATTAATGAAAACAGAATCATTTAAAATTTTGAATATTTTCAAGCCCACAGAAAAGTTGGGGGAAGAAAAATACAGTGAGCCCCACATATATTTTTCACTTACATTTACCCTGTTAATGTTTTACCATAATCATTCTATCTTTGTACACACACACACATACACATGCACACATACATATGCACTTTTTTTTTTTAATCCTCACCCGAGAATATTTTTCCATTGATTTTTTGGCAGAGTGGAAGAGAGAGGGAAAGACAGAGAGAAACACATCAATTGGTTGCCTACTGCATGAGCCCCAATCAGGGCCTGGGCTGGGGAGGAGCCTGCAACCAAGGTACGTGCCCTTGACCAGAATCGAACCTGGGACCTTTTGGTTCACAGGCCAACACTCTGTCCACTGAGCCAAATTGCTTAGGACCATATGCACTTCCTTTTTGCTCATACATGCAGATCCAGGGAAAATCCCAGAGACTGAAAAATCTACCTCTGTAAGCAGAGGGCTGAGGAAGACCGAAGAAAGAAGTAGGTCGCTCTAGTCCATCAATTAACAGAGTTTATTAAAGGAAACATAGGCTCATCTTGTGCTGTGGCAAGAGGAAGTAGATAATCTCCGTGATGCTTGGCAGGCACTAAAGAATTATGTAGAGCAGGGCAGGATGGATGAGGGACTGGACTGGTCCCAGGTAGTAAGGGAAAATGCCTTTCATGCTTGTCCGGGCAGGGCAGTGGCCTGTTCCAGGAGCCAGCACAGCATGGAAATGGAGTCATATCTCTGAGGGGATTTATGGGAAGCAATCTCCCTTCTGGATTTACAGCAACAATCTCTGTTCTAGCCAGGGTCTAATATAATACAACTCAAGGGTCCAGTAGTGGTCATGCCAGGAAACAGTCTCTCCTCCATACCTCCTGAAACCATATGAGAGTAAGCTGCAGATATTATTTTACTTCTCTTCTGAATATGTCAGCATACATCTCTTAACATGAGCATCATTACCACCCTTCAAAAGTCATTAATTCAATAACATCACGTAATATGCAGTCTATACACAAATTTCTCTAACTATCTCAAAATATCTTAGTTACTTTTCCCTTGCCTGTCTTTAAGGATCTAATCAAGGTTCATAGTGTATGTTTGGGTATTGTGTCTTTGTGGTCTCTCCCAATTTAGTCCATTTCAATGGTCTAGATCAGAGGTGGGCAAACTTTTTGACTCGAGGGCCACAATGGGTTCTTAAACTGGACCGGAGGGCTGGAACAAAAGCATGGATGGAGTGTTTGTGTGAACTAATATAAATTCAAAGTAAACATCATTACATAAAAGGGTACGGTCTTTTTTTTTTTTTAGTTTTATTCATTTCAAACGGGCCTGATACGGCCCGCGGGCCGTAGTTTGCCCACGGCTGGTCTAGATTCTTTTCTTATGACAGTAGGTCTTTGGAAGTCTGGACCAGTTGTCTTGTAGAACATCTCTATATTTGGAGTTCATCTGTTTTGCCCTGTGATTAGGTTTAGCAGGAACCTCCCAAAGGTAATGTAGTCTTTCCACTCTGATGCCAGCTTGACCAGGTTATAATAATCTTATTAAGGTTATAATAATCTCCAATATAAAGACACATAATTGTGTATGTGTTCCCCCACGTCCCGCGTAGTTCAGGGTTCAGGATCTGGAAGAGGAGCCGCACACAAATGAAAGAGAAGAGACAAGAGATAATTTGGAAATATTGGGGGGCCAGGCGGGCAAGTCCAACTCAAGGGGAAGGACTTCCACCGGTGCCCAGGCCTCGCCAGCCTTTTATTCAACTTTGGTTACACATAAAGCCCTTAGGCAGGCAGGCAATTGCAGTAGCAGACAGACTATCTTAAAGGTCAGTAAATATTAGAAGGATTTACTCTGAGACTATTTGATCAGGAAATAGCTTGAGTCCCCATTGTTAGGACTAGACAATCGGTGCATAACTCAGGCCCTTGCCATGGGTTCAAGGTTCACCAGCGATCCGGGATCCTTGTTTGCACTTCTCTGCTAGTGAAGACAATGGGCGACCTCCTGCACATAATACCTTTGTAATTAATAAGTCATCTGTAGAGTGATTCTATGAGACAGTGTGAGTATCCTGTTCCCCAGTAGTTTGTAATCCAGTAGATTAGGATACACTGATGTTCCTTTCCTAAATCAGTAATTACAGGGGTAGTTACAAATCGGATTTTCTAATTTTGTCATTCTGTCCGTATTTGTTAGCTTTTTTGTTGTTGCTGTTAATCCTCACCGGAGGACATTTCCTTTGATTTTTTTTAAGAGAGAGTTGAAGGGAGAGGGAGAGACAGAGAGAAACATTAATGTGAGAGAGACACATCGATTGGCCTCCTCCTGCACATGCCCTGAGGAAGGCTGGGATCAAACCTACATCTGAGATACATGCCCTGGAACCTGGGACCCTTCAGTCTGAGGGCCAACACTCTATCCACTGAGCCAAACTAGCTAGGGCAGTCAGCATCTATACTAATAAAAGCATAATATGCTAATTAGACTGGACGTCCTTCTGGACATCCTTCCGGATGACCTCTGGACAAAGCCAGGGCTGCGAGGGAAGCCTGGGTCCCGGGTGCCTGCTGGTGGCTGGAGGGAAGTCTGGGTCCCGGTGCCTGCCAGCGGCCGGAGGGAAGCCAGTGCCGGCAGGTGGGGGAAGGGAGGCCTACTCTTGCACGAATTTCGTGCATTGGGCTTCTAGTTCTTATATAAAGAAGGACTCTTCCCCTACTCTACCCTTTTACATATCTCTTTTTTAGTTTAGTTTTTTTTTAAAAAACTTAGTTTTTATGGTCTGTTACCATTTTTATTCTTTTAATACCCAAATTGTCCCAAATTAGGCCAGTGGGAATTTCTTCAAGTTGGCTTCCATGTCTTTTGAAATGACCTAGTTAGTCTCTGGGCACTTCTTTGCATTCTGTCAATAAGAAGTTGCAGCCACACTTCATATTTTTTCTATTTCTGACCTAGAATTAACCATTTTCCCAAGGAGCTCTAGTTCTTTTTATTGGTACATGGTATTTAGAAACCAAAATCTAGGTGCTGGAAATGCTCATTGTTACTGAGGGTCATTGCTTCTATGATTTTTCAGTGGAAAAATGTAGTACATATACTTAAAGAATCTTGAGTTCATATTGATAGTTCACATTCAAATTTAACTACATTGTTTCTTTCTTTTTGTTTTTTTGTTTTGTTTCACTGGTGGTCTGTGAGGTCTGAAAGGTTGGCGACTGCTGGTTTAAAGTATTACATATGTCTCCTTTTTCCCCCATCGACCCCCCTGTGGCCACTCCAACCCCCCAGGACAAGCCCCCACCTCCCCAGGGTTCTTGTCCATTGTTTATGCTAATATGCATGTATACAAGTCCTTTGGTTGCTCTCTCTCCCCCCCTCCCTTCCCTCTGCCATCCCTCTGAGGTTTGACGGTCCATTCTGTGTTTCTCTGTCTCTGGATCTATTTTTGTTCATCAATTTATGTTGTTCGTTATATTCCACAAATGAGTGAGATCATGTTATATTTATCTCCCTGACTGGCTTATTTCATTTAGCATTTCATATTTGTATCTCTTCTCTTAAACTGAAGATTTTCACTAATTTTCAGTTTATTAAAATTAGCACACATTTATTGAGTTCATATACAGGGTGTGGCAAAAGTAGGTTTATAGTTCATATGGAAAATAATACAATAATAAATAATAAAAGAATAAATCTGAGTTTAGTGTACTCACAACTGTAAACCTACTTTTGCCTAATCCTTGGTATGTGTGGTATTGAAATGTAGGGAAACACATTGAGTTAAATACAATTTTACAGTCTCTGGCCTCAGTAATTTGGTTTAATAGGTAGGAAAGACAAATATATAATGAAAAGAGGAATTATAATATATTGTGATATAGATCGTTAATATAGGAACTTTGAGATTTATTATGACCAAGGGATGGGAACATCTTCACATGTCTTGGAAGATTGGGGAATAAGGATATTTCTGATAGAAAAGTAGATCAACAGATCAGCAGGAGAATAAGTTAGAAGGAAATTAAGTCTATTTATGTCTAATTATAATACTTATTATTTTCTTTATATAACTTTTTCCTTCTTCTAGTACTTAGTACTTGTGACATCCTCTCCTGCCAAATCTGGAATGCCTTTCCTCACCTTCATCATATAGCTGCCTTAAGGTCCCTGAAAACCTTATTTGTGGTTATTAAGTCTTTTTCCCCCCATAACCAACTTAGTTATGAGAGTAATCACTATTGTTAGCATTCCTTATTGTAGCTTCCACAGTGTCTCACTCCTTATATAAATTATTGCTTCTGTTTTGCCAATGACTTAGATATCAAGTATGCAGTCTGTTAGGTTTTAATGTAAGGTAAGAGTAAGTGAACCTGGTGTAAGGGCCCCGTGGTCTTTCAGTAGGTTGAATGTCTGGGTTATGGTGTGTGTGTTTTGAGCATGTGGAACTCTGTTTAAGCATTTTGTTCTGTTTTTTCTCTTAGCTGAATTGAGTTCTGTATTTATCAAAAGGTATATAATATGCCAAATGAATATTAATTGGAGTTACTCTCCATTTAAAACTAGAATATCTCTTGGATCTTTGATCTTGTCTTAGAATCAATCTTGTCTTAAGAATATCTTTTGTTTTCAGAGCTTCAGTGAAGATGTTTTCCAGTCGGTAAAGTCTTTGTTACGGAGTGAGAAGGAACTGTGTAGTGTATCAGCAGAGGACTGTTTAAAGCAAGATGAACATGCCAGTTTGACTGAGGTTTGACATATTACTCTCTATACCAGTGGTTCTCAACCTTCCTAATGCCACGACCCTTTAATACAGTTCCTCATGTTGTGACCCCCAACCATAAAATTATTTTCATTGCTACTTCATAACTGTAACTTTGCTACTGTTATATCGTAATGTAAATACCTGATATGCAGGATATATTTTCATTGTTACAAATTGAACATAATTAAAGCATAGTGATTAATCACAAAAACAATATGTAATTATTTGTGTTTTCTGATGGTCTTAGGCGACCCCTGTGAAAGTGTCGTTTGACCCCCAAAGAGGTCGTGACCCACAGGTTGAGAACCGCTGCTCTATATCCTTTCCTAATAAAGCAAAATGTATGTTCATGCATTTCTGTAGAACTGCGTTCCTACTTTTAAAATGCCTAAAATGTTTACATGTTAATACATGTATGAGAAGTACCTGTTTTAAATACCCACTAATATAATTGTCGTTTAATTCAGTGCACAGGCATTATTGCCCACTCATCAGACAGATGGTGCTGTATCAGATGATTCCTACTCGATTCAGTAATTGGTACTTTAATACTGAAATTTTCTACTGTGAAACATGAAATATATCTTTATTTTTTTGTAATTGTTTTTTTGGTTATTGTTAGTTTTCTTGGTTGTTTAAATTCAGTACCTTGAGTCAAAATGAAAAAGTAGTGCTAAATTTATTTTGAAATTAAGATATTTACTACTTGCCGGAACCGGTTTGGCTCGGTGGATAGAGCATCGGCCTGCGGATTGAAGGGTCCCAGGTTCGATTCCGGTCAAGAGCATGTACCTGGGTTGCGGGCACATCCCCAGTGGGGGATGTGCAGGAGGCAGCTGATCGATGTTTCTCTCTCATCGATGTTTCTAACTCTATCCCTCTCCCTTCCTCTCTGTGAAAAATCAATAAAATATATTTAAAAAAAAAGATATTTACTACTTGAAGATAAGATATATCATTTGCTCACCTGTTTCACTGCTACATTAATGTTTCCTATCTTTGTTTGAATTTATTACTAATAAAAAGGAATGACAGCCCTAGCCGGTTTGGCTCAGTGGATAGAGCGTCGGCCTGCGGACTGAAGGGTCCTGGGTTTGATTCCGACCAAGGGCACATGCCTGGGTTGCAGGCTTGATCCCCTGTAGGGGGTGTGCATCTCATCATTAATGTTTCTATCTCTCTCTCCCTTTCCCTTCCTCTCTGAAATCAATAAAAATATATTACAAAAACAAAAAGCTTTAAAAAAGGAATAAATTTTATTCTTCAATATAATCATAGTCCATTAACACATTTATGATATCAAATGAGAGAGGGTATGAACTCATTGAATCTGAAAAATAAGATCTGAGTTGTTAGGTTGTTAATACAAATATTTTTGAAATTAGTGTTCTAATAGAAACTTGATTATTCTTATGTTTGGGAATGATTTTCTTTCCTATTTCTTGAGAAACTATATTGAAGTAGTTCCATAGAATGATGAGCACACCTTTCAGGCCTATAGTGTTCTCTGACCAGAGCCTCTTCTTTTTGTATCAGCTCAATTTCTATGGCTCTTGACTATTATCTTATTTTCCCTTTTTACTTTATTTTCATCAAGCTGAGCCGCTCTTAATCTCCTTGGTTGTTGCTATGTGACAAGTCTCCTGTGTCCTTCTGCCCTCAAACAATTTTCCAGCCTGTATCTCTCCAGCTCCTTATGTAGTGCCTTTCCGAGCCCACATTCCTTGGCAAGGTCTTCTTCGATCAATGGGATATGCAAGACTCAAGTGGCATTTTTAAAACCCCATGTCAGCTTATTTTCTCTTTTGTATTCAGTAAGAGGAAATTTGAAAGAATAGAAGGAATTTCTTTCTCACTTTAGAGTGTACATATCCCAAAGTATCTTTTCGAAGAAAGGAAAGGAATTTAATTGAATGTCTCTTTGTTATTGGGTGCCTGTAATATACTAGGCACTTTCCTCTACATTATCTGATTAACCCTCACAACTGTGGAGGAGAAGTTGTATTGCCTTAAGTTTTATAGATGCGGAGACAAGCTACTATAGGTTAACAACCTACCTAGACCTGTAGAAATTAACTATAACAATTCTGTGAAGTAACAACCCTAATAAGTCAGAATAAACATCCTGAGCTAATTTCTGACTTGCTTCTGAATCGTCAGAAAGAGATCAAAAGTATATCGTGTTGCTTTGTATTTTAACCATGATATTTTCCCTTAATTCCTAGATTATCCATATTGCTATTATTTAAGTATTTCATACTTTTAGTCACAGTGCTTGCTTAGCAGACAGTTTACTATTCTATCTTCAAATGGAAAATATTTCTTCTAATGATGTCAAAGACAAAGGAAATATAAACTTTATTTTTATTATTTTTAATTCTCACCCAAGGATATTTTTCCGTTGGTTTTTAAAGAGTGGAAGAGAGAGGGAAAGACAGAGAGAAACACCAATGTGAATGAAACATCTTGATAGGTTGCCTCCTGCGTGAGCCCCGACCAAGGCCAGGGCCGGGGAGGAGCCTGCAACCGAGGTACATACCCTTGACTGGAATCGAACCTGGAACCCTTCGGTCCGCAGGCCAATGCTCTATCCACTAAGCCAAACTGGCTAGGGCTGAGAATATAAACTTTTAAAATAATACTTTTTTTCAGATTATAAAAGCAGTACATATTTCCTTATAGAAAGCATGAAAGAAAAAAATGACTATCATTAATCTTATGAAGGAGGGAAAAAAACCCACAGTGATAAAAGTAGAAAAAAACCTGGCTGGTGTGGCTCATTGGTTGAGTTTTGGCCTATGAACCGGGAGGTCATAGGTTCGATTCCCGGTCAGGGCACATGCCTGGGTTGTGGGCTTGATCTCCATTGTGGAGCTTTCAGGAGGCAGCCAATCAATAATTCTCTCTCATCATTGATGTTTCTGTCCCTCTCGCTCTCCCTTCTTTTCTAAAATCAATAAAAAAAGAGAAAAAATGATCACTTATAATTCCATTGTCTTGAGTTAATCACTGTTGTAGTTTGATGTACTGCTTTCCAGTGTTTTTCCCATGCGTATGTTTTAAAAAATATTGTTGAAATTGTAGGCATACTCTTTATCATTTTTGTGTAACTTGTCTTTTTTATTTAATGTGACATGTCCTCATATCATTTCATATTCTTTAGAGATTTAACTTATATAAACTTCTACAGAGAAATCTCTATATAAGGGCATTGATGGAAATAAGTGATGATATCACAGGGAGTCAATAAGGAGGTAACCTTGAGGGCCTCCTCTCCGAGGAGATAACATTTAAGTTGGATCTTGAAGGATGAGGTAGAACTAGGCATGGGAACATCCAAGGAGAGATCCAGGTTGAGGGGGCGCTATTGTGAAGCCCTTAGGCAAGTACATACTGGGCATATTCTAGGCCCTGAAGTGAGCCAATGTGTATAAATGAAAGTGAGGGAAGACTGAAGCCAGCTAACCCAGAGCCTTGGGGCCTGTTAGAACTGCACTGGGAAGCATGGTTTTTGAAAGGCAGGTGACATGATAATTACTGGGATCATGTGGAATAGGATTGTAGTAGTGCAGATGAGAAGTGGTGGTAGCGGGAATGGAGAGAAGTAGATGTATGTGAGATATGTTTTGGGAGTAGAATTGATCGAACTTGCTAATGAAGTTGAAGAACTGCACTATAAAGCCAAATCTTTGGTGGAAAGCCTCGTCATCATCTTTGAAAAAATTAATCATTCTGTCCAAGATAGTCAGCATTTTTATTTATTTATTTTGAGGTCTAATTGACATAAAACATCATATTAGCTTCAGATATACAACATAATGATTTGATATTTATATATGACAGTATTTTAATTCTTTATGCGTTTTTTTCTGTTTCTCAGCTGTCAGTAATCTAATTGAGATAAAATGTTAACGTTTGAACTAATAGAGCTTTATTTATTTATTTTTATTCAGGTCACATTTCTAGGTTTTAATGAAGAAACAGATGCTGCTCATATACAGGTATGGATGATTTATTAAACTGGGAAGGACCAGGAGAGATTATTTGGAACAAATTTTGGGACACGTAAAATTTGCCTTATTAACCAAAAACTTAAACACTAAAACTTTTCTGTTATCATTTCTGTTTAAAGTTAAAAGGTGACATTTTGAGATCAACTTTTGAGTGTGCTTTGGACATTTTCACTTTTTGCATTTTCACTGAGTATTCTTGGTATAGAAAGCATTTTTAGGTTAGGAAACCACAAAAGTCAATTATCTTAAGGAAGCTGAAACTGTAGGCTGAACTTTTTCTCCTGAGGTAGAATGTAAGCCTTGTTTTTAATTTGGATGGTTTTTATAATCTGACCTCAACAGTCAGATTCTTATATTTTCAAATGAGATAGAATGAAATTTAAATGGTAAAATAAATGAGATAGAATTAAATTTAAAAGGTAAAATTTATAAAAAGTAATATTAGCCAATGCAAAACTTTTAGCCTGTTTGATTTACACAGGAATTTAAGAGGGACTGACAGTTGAGATTAGGATCAGCAAAGGAAAGCTATACAGTTACATAAAGGGTGGTTGACGCTCCAGTAGGTGTGGTAGGCATACTGTGTTTTACCTCATGCAGTATCTTAAGGTTTGTGATTGCCATATGTTTCCTTTTGTGGCAGTAAAAGTCTCCCAATAGAAGAAGAAGTAATACTATTCAATTCTTTGTGAACAATGCATAGAAAGTGATAATGAAAACTCTTGTGTGTCTTGATTGTACCCTTACCTGAAGGAAAAAGTTTAGGCAGTAGGTGCAAGAGAGGACATACTCCTGAGAATGTGAGGCTGAAAGCAGAAGTGTTCCAAAGTATTTCTCTCTTGTTCTACTTCCTCTTTAAGAGTTACTGGTAAAACTGTAATTAGAAAGGAAAGTACTCTGAGAGGTCAAGGATGTTAAAATACCTTAACTGGGTAAAATTTATATAAATAAAAGCCTAAGCAACCTTTATGACCAGTCGACCGGATGACCGGCTGGTAGCTGTGACGTGCACTGACCACCAGGGGGGCAGACGCTCAACGCAGGAGCTGCCCCCTGGTGATCAGTGCACTCCCATAGCCAACCTCCCACTGCTGGCCAACCTCCCACGGTGCCCTCCCCCCGCCCGCCAGCTGTCTGGCTCTGATTGGGACTGTGATTGCTGGCCAGGCCTAGGGACCCCACCCATGCACAAATTCATGCACCGGGCCTCTAGTATTTACATAAAAAGGACAAATGAGAGAAAAAAGCTTTTTTCTTTACATCTTTATTAAATTATCAAAGTTTAATATAATACTTCAGAGAGAAAAAGCAGAAAAATAGACTTGTATTTTATGAATATAAAACTTAAACTCCAGTGAAGTATAATCTGTAGGCAAGAATCCTGTATGAAAAATTTCACAGTTAAACCTGAGGAATGCAGGTTGACATTTGCCTCTAAAAACTATTAACCCTCATGGATGTGTGAGGTACCATGTAAAATTTTTTTTGCTTCATATTAATACATTTAAAAGGGTACAGAAATGGCAGGTATTTTAGTACACTTCATTTTTGAGTTTTAAAATATTTTAGTACACTTCATTTTTGAGTTTTAAAAAAATTGGTTGTGGTTGATAAGCATATGTTAACTATTATGAACTGGGAAATTTATTAACCAGTAGACATTAAGATTTTTAGATAGGACCCTCATTATAGGAATCTTAACAAAGTTTTATTGCTTTAAATTAGGATTTAGCTGCTGTTTCTTTGGAACTTCCAGATCTTCTGAATTCACTACACTTCTGTAGTCTAAATGAAAATGAAATTATTTGTATGAAGGATATAAATAAATCACCAAATATAAACAGTGGTCCTCTAAATCAGGTAACTTTTATATATAATTTCTAATGAGTTTTTAAGGGCAGATTTTACAATGACATTTGATTAAGACTATTAAATTTTTAAATGCTTCGGTGAAGTTTTTTGTTTTTTTTAAAAAAGAAACCATATTTGAGGAAGTATGATTCATGAGAAATCTAACTCATGAAGCTTTGAAATCATGCTGAACGCTACAGGAAAATGGAATACAAAAATAGAATAGTACCTGGCTCCTGCCTTCAAGCAGTTTGCAGGGTAGTTGGTAAGTTAGGTGAATGATTAAATAAGAAAAATCACAGGGCTGTACAATAGTACAGGAAAACATTATTGCTAAATGAATGGATAGTAAGTTCTATAACATTTAAGAAGATAATGTAGGTAGAATTTCAATACCTGGTTAAGAGAAAGCTGGGAGAAAAAGATTGGGGAGTGAGAAATGTGGAGAAAGAATAAAGAAAAGAATTAAGCATTACAAAATCAGGCTGCATTTCAGGATGCATGTATTTTTCTTTTTTATTTTCCCCCATGAGATTATGTTATTTCTAGGCTTCACTGCCAGTTAATATGTTTTGTATGTATAATATGTTTTTATATTAAAATATTTTTATCATCTTTCCCAAGAGTCGTCATTCTGGAATGCTTTGTGTCATGAGAGTGTTACCACCTACATTACCAAGACTCAGAATTGATTTTATCTTTAGTCTCCTAAGTAAATATGCTACTGGTATAAGATACACCCTGGATACATACTTTCATCAGAAACGCCAACTGGAGACCACTAATGAAGATGATGATGATACTAACCAGTCAGTGTCTTCTATAGAGGATGATTTTGTCACTGCGTTTGAGCACTTAGAGGAAGAAGAGACCTTAAAGCCATATAATGATGGTTTGTCTTTATTAAACTTCTTGGTATAGAGCAGCGGTTCTCAACCTGTGGGTCGAGACCTCTTTGGGGGTCGAATGACCCTTTCACAGGGGTCGCCTAAGACCATCAGAAAACACATATATAATTACATATTGTTTTTGTGATTAATCACTATGCTTTAATTATGTTCAATTTGTAACAATGAAATTGGGGGTCACCACAACATGAGGAACTGTATTAAAGGGTCGCGGCATTAGGAAGGTTGAGAACCACTGAAGAGGATTAAAGTTTAAAGTTCAGTTTTAAAGGCTTTAAGGCCAAGTTACTCAATTCTTTTTAACCTTTTTTCTGATTGTCTGAGGAATTACTTTTGAGATTTTTTAAGTTCATAGCTATCTGGTTTTTATTTTTATTGATTTCAGAGAGAAAGGGAGAGGGGGAGAGATAGAAACATCAATGATGAGAGAGAATCATTGATTGGCTGCCTCCTGAATGCCCACACTGGGGCTCGAGCCCTCAAACCCGGCATGTGTGCTGACCGGGAATCGAACCGTGACCTCCTGGTTCATAGGTCAATGCTAAACCACTGAGCCACCCTGGCTGGGCCATTGTTATCTGGTTAGTTTTGCTATTTCTGTTCTTATTTTGTTAGTACTGTTTACCATATTAAGTGTTTGGAACATGCCTAGGGTCAAACTTGAGAGGAGTTAACTGGCAGAGTCACTGTATTCGTGTTTCTAACACATGTGACAGCATTCTATGTATTCTCAAGTATGGGGTAAAATTAAATTATTTTAGTAAAAGATATATTTGATTTTGAGAATGATTTGGGATGAATATGTTAACATAATTTAGAAGAGACATGTTACAAATAAATATTTTATGCTGAAAGTCTATTCCCATTGATTTAAATTTTAAAAAAATTCTGTTCAAGAATAAGCTGATCATTTTATTCTTTTCCTATAGGAGTAAACATTACTGCACTAAAGAGCCACTGTGATGCTGCTTCACAGACTACTGCTGGTCACCAGTTAGAAACCCATGATTTAAGGATTCTGGTTAGCTCTGGGCGGCAGAAGTCATTGACGAAACCTTCAACTTCCTTAATAAATGTTCTGGGACATAAAGAACAACCTGTGAAAAGTTCAGTCACAACATCAATTTCTGAGCCTTGGATCCAAAGGAGTTTCTATAGGTCATCTAATGCTTCAGATAAAGGTAGTGACATGCAGAAAACGTTTTTTTCTTCTTCTCCTGCCTATTCATCTGAATCAGAATGCTCAAGTCCAAGTCCGGTTATTTTCTTAGATGAAGAAGGATATCAAAAAAGTTTAAAAGCAAAACTTGAGTTACCAAAAATTCCTGTAATGAAAGATGATATAGAGGACTCAGACTCAGAAGTAAGTGAATTTTTTGATAGTTTTGATCAGTTTGATGAACTAGAACAAACTTTAGAGACTTCTTGTCCATTTCTAAAAGATTCTGTAAAAGGGAAGACATCGCAAAAGAAAGGGCACAAACATGACAAATCTTCTGTAACCACTACTATGAATCCTCAAAAATTCAAGTTTGATTGTCCAGCTCTCCCAGCTAATGTTCGAAAGCCAACACCTCGTAAACCAGAATCCCCTTACAGCAACCTGTGTGATGCTCCAGATTCTCCTCGCCCAGTGAAGGCATCTGGGGAAGACAGTGGCTTGTTTAGCCCCATTCGGTCCTCTGCTTTTAGTCCTCTTGGAAGCTGTACACCTGCTGAATGTTTTTGCCAAACAGATATTGGTGGAGATAGGATTCATGAAGATCATGATTCTATTTATTACACCTATGAAGATTATGCCAATAGAATTACATGTGAAGTACTGGGCTCGGTCCTTCATACTCAACATACTAATGCAATATCAAACATTAATAGTGTTAAAAAGGGAGAAAATGAAACCATTGCTCTAAAGAGTGGAAACCTTGATCAAAATAAATCTAAAAATAAACCCTTAATGATTAGAGATAGCATTCAAAAATTTGCAGCAGATCTTGTGGAAAAAAGTTTTGGCAGTGCATTTAAAGACTTGCAGAAAGGAGTCTCTTCATGTACCAATGCATTGTGCCATTTAGCCGTCAAATTAACGTCATCCATTTTTCAGATGGCATTTAATGAACTGAGAAGGCAGCATGCATTTTCACTGAAAGAGCGTGCTATTAGTGGTCTGGCTAATTTTTTGGTGAGTGAAGCTTTCTCAAATGCTTTAAAAGATTTACAGTATGTAAAGAAGCAGATATTTACAAACATAGTTGCTGGGTTTGCTGCAGATCTTGCTGAAGAGCTTATTTTTGAAGGTATCATGGAAGTGTGTCAGTTTTCATCTCCTCCAACACCTTCATCTCCAAAGTATTCATTTGACTATGAAGACAAAGTAGTGAAGTCATATGCAAAAGATTTGTCTGAATCTGTAATGCAGGAAGCATTCATTGAGCTATCACAAGTTGATGTGATCTTTACAACAAAGGCAGCAGTTAGTGTTTCTACAGATAACATAAAGTATGTGAGTGCAGAAAATATTGTGCCATGGACACAGACTTCCACATGTCCCATTTTTAATAGTCAAGCAATTGTGACAAAACCAATGCCAGAATATAAATACACTGTACAGCAGGCCTTATTTTGTACTTCTGGAATTGTTACTTCTATACCAGTGCCCCTGGCTGGAAGTGCCCTTCTCCCATATCACTTTTCATCTAATATATATCAGGCAAAGACTCATCTGTCATCTGGTGATAGTAATTTGAATGGTGATTCTACTGAAGCAGGTGTTTCCACAAAAAACGAAGAGGAAGTAGCTTGTCTCAGAAATATTTGTTTATCTTCAGAACACAGTCTAGGTAACCAGAATGATTTTAAACCAACTAATGATGATGTTGAAATGCAAAGCTCTTCAAAATTACCAAGTGATCCTGTGATTATTAGCAACTTTTCTACAGCACTGGTGCATTCTATAGTAAATGAAACTTTAGAGTCAGTGACATCATTCAAAGTTACAAAAACAGTTGATGAACACACAGATTGTTTAACTAAAACAGTAAAGGGAAAAAACTTTCCTTTCCACTATGATCAAGTGACCCTGCAACAGAATGAAGCTAGCAATAAGGACATGTTTGTTGATCGATTATCTAAATCTGTTATTAAACATTCCGTAGAGAAAAGCAAATCACTGATCTCCAATGTGGATAAAAATATGGTAAACAGGGAAGGCTTGCCTGTTGCTGAAGAAGAGTCACGGTTGATATGGGAAAAGTTTCCCAGATCTCTTGATGCTCAAGATCACTTAACTCACTGTTCACTTTTAGTGGGAAAGGATTGTGTTCCAGAATGTAAAGATTCTGTAGCTCATGGATTTTCTTTAGAGCCACTACCATGTTGTTCAACTATGGCAGGTCAAAAACCTGATTTGAAGGAAGCTGCTAAGGACAAATCAGTGAAAAAGTATAATTTGAATAATATGGCACCGGTGCCCTTGTCTTTTGGGCAAGAAAATCCTTATCCCCATTCCCATACTTTCTCATCTGCAGTGCTTACATGTGTAGATGGTTTGCATGTGGAAGATAAACAGAAAATCAGAGATGGAAATGTAATACCTGATACTCCTCCATCAACTCCTCTAGTACCATCCCAGGCTAGTTCTGAATGGGATATCAAGAAGTTAACCAAAAAGCTTAAAGGGGAATTAGCAAAAGAATTTGCACCTGCTACACCACCTTCTACACCTCACTACTCATCTGTTGGTAGTTTGTCTGAAAATGAACAAAATACTATTGAAAAAGAGGAATTCATGTTGAAACTCATGCGATCTCTTTCAGAAGAAGTTGAAAGTAGTGAAGGTGAAGAGCATCCGGAAGTGGATGTGAAGGCAGAGCACTCAGAGAAGAAAACTCAATTTGCCGAAGCATTAGCTTCACACATCGTTTCTCTTGCAACTGAAATGGCAGCTTCCCATTTAGATAATAAAATAATTCAAGAACCCAAGATTAAAAGCCCTTGCTTAAATGTGCAGAGTCAAAGAAGTGTATCACCTACTTTGTTAAATCACACAGATGAAAATTTACAAGCATTATGCAATTTTGCAGGTGATATGGCAGCAGAAGTCATTACAGAAGCTGAGAAAATAGCAAAAGTTAGAAGTTGTATGCTTTGCAGGCAGAAGAAGAATAGTTATAGTGATGGTGACCAACCTAATAGATTAGAAGAAAAGTTGAATATAGAGACTGTATCACATCCAAGAGAAGTTGACCCGTTTATTCTTTCATTACCACCAAGTTCTTGTATGTCAAGTCTGTCATATAAGTATCCCAGCTGTGAAAGTGTGACAGATGAATATGCAGGTCACATTATCCAAATACTAAAACAGGAAGGTGGTAATAGTGAGTTAATAATGGATCAGTATGCCAATAGACTTGCTTATCGATCTATCAAATCAGGATTGAAAGAAGCAGCTAAGGGAGCAACAATGAAGTGTAACTCAAAAATGTTTCCCTTGCAAAACTCACAGGTGAAAGCCAACAATGAACTCTTAATGTTCTTAAATAAACACCACCAAGAAGTAGATAAAAAAAGACAAAGTAAAAGAAATGAAGGTTACCTCTGTAAAAATCAAACTTGTGAATGGACAGGGAATACATACAGAAGTAAATGCTCTGAACTGTATAGTTTTTCAACCTCTCTTGCTCACAGCATAACCAGAGATGTTAAAAAAGAGCTTACAGTGTCTGCACTTGGCTTGCCAAAATCCTCAACAGATTCTTGCCTTTATGAAAAGTCTGGATGTGATGAAGATAATGAGTCTCACATTGAGCCAGAATTTCCTAAGTCTCTTCAACCTTCCCCGCAAAATCACAGATTTTACCACAGTGCAGGCAGCTTAAATGGGTATGGATATGAAGTGAATGTTGTTCAAGCTATAGAACAGTATGCTAAAAAAGTAGCTGATGACACTTTAGAACTCAGTTTAGGATCTGCAGTTTTCCAAGTGTCTGAGACAGCAAAAGCAGCAGATAGGATCACTTATGCAGAAAAGTTGTCACCTCTTGTAAGTCAAGCTTGCAGATACTGTGATGAGAAAGAACTCCATGACTGCAATGGAAACTCACCTCAATATTCTTTCAGACAGGATTCACTTGCTCATAGTAAGCCAGGTTCTAATTCAAAATTTAGCAACATTTATCAGAAATCTAGAATTTTTCACCTTGATGTCCCTCAAATTCATGTTGATCTTGATAAGAAGACAGTGCTTGCTGAGAAGATAGTTGCTGAAGCTATTGAAAAAGCAGAGAGAGAGCTGAGCAATACCAGTTTGGCAGCTGATAGTGGAATTGGACAAGATGGTGTTAGCTTTGCTGAAAGCCTTACTACAGAAATAATGACCTCAGCCATCGTGAATGTTGAACATGCTGTTAGTAGGTAAGTTTCAAGTTTCTTTTGGGTCTATGATAAAATGAAAAGTTAAACTCCATCGTTCCTGGCCAGATGGCTCAGTTGGAAAGGTTGCGGGTTTGATTCCCAGTCAGGGCACCCAGTTTGCAGGTTCCATCCCTAGTCAGGGCAAGTATAGGAGATAACTGATCGGTGTTTCTCTCTCGCATCGATGTTTCTCTAAATTAAAAAAAAATAAAACCATATCCTCATGTGATGATTTAAAAAAAAGTTAAACTTGATCATATATGTCTTAGATTCTGTTCAGAAAGGTAGGATTATTTTTTAACCCTAAATTAACAAGTTTTCTCTGTTACATTGATGTATTGTTTCTTTTTCTTTTTTTTTTAAATAATTTTTATTTCTTAAAGTTGATGTATTGTTTCATATCCTACATATTACTTTCATATACATTCTTCATTATCCCACAACAGGCTTTTGAGGGAAGGTATTAACCATTTACCCAACTAAAATATGAAGTTATTATGGTTTAAAACTATAGTGTGATTGTAGGAATGCCCAATATAATTCTGATTAGTATATTTTAAATACAAAATGAGAATAGCCCCAAAGTGGGGGCAGTTCAGGACCTATTCTAGGCACTGGGGAACAAAAGTAAATAAAACAGGCAAAAATATGTGTTCACTTGGACTTCATGTTACAGTAAAGTAAGACAATAAGTAAAATGTGAAAAAAAATAAGTAAAATATGTAGTACATGGTAATAAGCGCTTCGGAGGAAAACTAAAGCAAGGGTTTAGTGTTTTTGGTGGTGGCAGTACGTGGCAGCATGTGGGGCTGGTTTGCAGTTTTGAACAGGTAGCAGGCAAAAATAACCCTGACAAGGTAACATTTGAGCAAAGAGCCAAAGGTGAAGAGAGAATAAGTCACATGAGAATCAGTGGAAAGAGGGTTCCAGGCAAAGGGTTGGGACTGTGCATGTGGAGGAAATGGCAAAGAGGCTTGAGTGGCTGAAGTGAGTGAGCCAAGGGGAGTAGTAGGAGATAAGGTGTAGGTTATGAGAGATTGTCATACCAGGTAATATGTTATAAGTATTTGGCTTATTTTGGCTGGTGAGAAGCCACTAGAGCAGTGGTTCTCAACCTTCTGGCCCTTTAAATACAGTTCCTCATGTTGTGACCCAACCATAAAATTATTTTCGTTGCTATTTCATAACTGTAATGTTGCTACTGTTATGAATTGTAATGTAAATATCTTATATGCAGGATGGTCTTAGGCGACCCCTGTGAAAGGGTCGTTTGACCCCCAAAGAGGTCGAGACCCACAGGTTAAGAACCGCTGCACTAGAGGGTTTTGATCAGAAGAATAACATTTTCCCTCTTCATGTTTAAAAATATACTTTCAACTGCTATGTTGAGAATTAAATGAGTTGGGCAGTTGCAATAATTGAACAGTGAATGGCCTTCCTAGTGAAAAGTTAGAATAAAATTTGAGAACATTTCTTTATTAAAAAAAATGAGTAGGGTTAGGTTTATAATACACACTTAACATCAAAGAGATTTGGCTAGTTTGACTCTAATTTTAATTTACAGTACTAGAATTACTTGAACTACTTTTTTGGTTTTTAAAGCCAAAATGAAGTTTGTTTTGTTTTGTTGTGCAAATAAAAGTACTATCTTACAAAGCAGTTGGAAAACTTAGGAACTTGTGCTCTTTCATAGTGGTCCCAGTTGAAAATATGAACTGCTTTGAAGAGAATTTAAGTGATGCACTTAGGATGGATGGGTGTTCATGGGTACTCAGTTAACTCTGAAAGTAATAAGCTACCCTGCTAAGTCTCTTTGTTAGCAGACACAATGAAAGGGGGTTAGGTGGACCACTGGTCTGACTCTGAATATCATTTCTTGTTTTTGTTATCTTTATCATTTATAAGAATTAAAGTCTTATCAGAGGCCCAGTGCACGAATTCATGCATGGGTGGGGTCAGGCCAGCCCAGCCCCAATCGGGATGGATCAGGAGGAGGAGACGGTGGGAGGTTGGCCGGCTGGCCCGCCCCGATAGGGACCCGATCAGGGCTGGGCTGGCTGGGGGGAGGGGCTGCAGGCGATTGGCCAGTGAGTCCCGCCCCCCAATTGGGGTCAGGGGGCCGATTGGGGGCAGGGGGTTGATCAGGGGTCAGCGGCTGGGGGAGGGGCCGTGGGAGATTGGTCGGCCAACCCCACCCCCTATTGGGGTAGGTGGGCAATCGGGCAGGACCGGCCAGGGGGAAGGGCTGCAGGCCGATCCGGGTGGTGGAGGCCCATGGGGGAGGGGCCGCAAGAGGTTGGCCACCTAGCCCCACCCCCTATTGGGCTGGCCGCAGTGGTCGTCATAATAGTGACCCCGCATTCTGGTCGTTCTGGCATTCTGGTTGCTAGCTTTTTATATATATAGATAGTTCAGAACCTGATGCTTTTGGCACTCATTCATTTATTCATTTATTTTAGTCCAAAAGAAACAGAAGACTTTCAGTCAACTGAGTCTTTTGGTAGCCAGCAGATGAATCTCAGTATTGGTGATGACAGCACTGGTAGTTGGTCCAATTTAAGTTTCGAAGATGAACACCAGGATGAAAGCAGCAGTTTTCATCATCTAAGTGAAAGGTAACTAAAACTTTACATGCAATAGCATAGTTTAGATCCTCAGACCTATGAAGTGAGCTATTAGTTTACATTGAGTATTATTTAAAATTCTGAATTTGAGAATCTGTCATTATTTTCAAAATGTATTTTATTATTTGCAATATATTTCTAATGGTTTTTTGACATTTATTAAATACTAAAGGCCCAGTGCACGAAATTCGTGCATGGGTAGGGTTCCTAGTGGCTGCCGGTTGGGGGCATCTCCCTTCCCCCGGCCGCTGGCCCCACCCCCTAGTCGAACTCCTGGTCAAGGGGACAATTTGCATATTAGGCTTTTATTATATAGGATAATAATTAGCCCAGCTAATTTTCTCTGGATGTGCCAATAGTTGATTTGAAAATGTTACATACATTTAATTTTATACCCTTTTAGGCTTTACCTGGACTTTTAATGAATTTTTGAGGAAAAACTTTTTTTTTCTTACTTTAAAGAGAGTACTTTTTTTTCTGTAGAGCAGCGATTTTCAACCTTTTTCATCTCATGGCACACATACAGTAATTACTAAAATTCTGTAGCACACCAAAAAACATATTTTTTGCCAATCTGACAAAAAAAAACAGGTATGCTTTTGATTCATTCACACCAGACAGGTACTGGTATTGTTGTGTGGCTGTTGTCAGTTTTTAATTTGACAATCTAAAGGAAAAGAGGTCAGTGCCCCTGACTAAATAGTCAGGTATTACATTTTTAAAAAAATTATTGTGGCATGCCAGTTAAAAATAGCTGTTTGAGGATAGGAAGAAGGACAGTTATCTGTAAGAGACATAAAAATGGCCTGTAATTTCACAGGGATTAGTTTAGATAGTATGTTTTTTGGGGGGAAAGGTTCCTTACTTGTCCTGCTACTCAGGAAAAAAATGATCCAGATCATTTATACTCGAATGACTGAAATACATAAACTCATTATAAATTGTTTGGTATAGCAGAGGCACCTACCTCATATATAACTTTTCTTAATTAACTTTATTTTGAATAAGTTATGGAATATTTTATTAATTGTGATACAGTTGTTTCTTATATGTATAACTCTATACAGGCATTTTCTAACCAATAAAATTCCATAAAATCTTTATCCAAATTAATTGACAATTGGAAATGATAAATACCATCTATAGCTGAGTCTAGGGAGTGGAGAGGATTCTCGGCATACATACTTCCAATTTTGGGCATATGTGGAAAGGACCCTGTGAGGCTCTAGGTGAACAGAGCCTTGGAATGGACTTATCAGGAGTGGGAGGTAAGCAGACTATTAGAGGAGGGGATGAGGGAGCATAAGAAAGGAAATGGCTATCACTTGTTAAAACAGATCATCATTTCAGAGTACTTTGTTTGATGCTTGGATTAGCTAGTAAGTATTAGTATTTTTATAAAGTATCTATTTTATCATAGTTTCTTAAAATGTAGTTGTAAATTTTCAATATTTCTTAAAATCTAGACCCAAAAATGGCAGTTTTTAAAACTGGGGGTAGGAAGTGGGGGTGATAATCACACATCATCATTTGGCTCTTTTCCATAACTTTATCTAGACTAGAATATGAACACTTAAATTTTTCTCTCATCTTTGAGAGATATAGGCTTTTAGAGTTTCAGTGAGAGTTGACATTGCTTAGGAAATCCCGGTGTTAAAATGGGAAAACTAGGGTTAGAGGCTAGTGGCATTAAGAGCATTGTAGCCAGTTGAACAGCTCTATGTGGAATGTTACCTAGTTTGATGAAAAGAGGGAGACATCTACCATGCTCTGTTCTTGGTTCTGTCCTATACAGCATTATTTTATTGGTGATAAGTAATACTCATTTCTGAACGACTCAAAACGAAGATGAAAACAGTAAATCAACAAGTGTTGGTGAGGATGTGGAGAAAAGGAAACCCTGGTGCACTGTTTGTGGGAATGCAGTTTGGTGCAGCTACTATGGAAAGCAGTATAGAGTTTCCTCAAATAATTAAAAATGGAACTGCCTTATGACCCAGTGATTCTGGGAATATATCTGAAGAAATCTGAAACACTAATTGGAAAGAATATATGCACCCTTATGTTCATTGCAGCATTATTTACAATAGCCAAGGTTTGGAAGCAGCTCATCAGGAGATGAGGAGATAAAAAATCAGCGGTACATTTACACAATGGAATACTACCTGGCCGTAAAAAGGGAAATCCTACCTTTTGTAACAGCATGAATGGACCTGGAGAGTATTATACTAAGTGAAATAAGCTAGTCAGAGAAAGACAAATACCATATGATTACACTTATATGTGGAATCCAATGAAAAAAATAAAATAACAAACTAGAAACAGACTCATAGTTACAGAGAACAGACTGACAGCGATCAGAGGGAAGGGTGTTGGGAGGCTGGGTGAAAAAGGTGAAGGGATTAGCAAAGAAAAAAAACAATTCATAGACACAGAAAACAATATGGTGATTACCAGAGCGGGAGGTAGAAGAGGGTAAAGGGGAGATGAATGGTGACAGAAGACTTGGGGTGGTGAACACACAATACAAAATACAGATGAAGTATTATACAGTTGTACACTTGAAACCGATATAATTTTATTAACCAATGTCACCCCAATACATTCAGTAAAAATTTTTTAAAAATTAGGATGAAAGATAATTCCATTAACAATCAAGGTTTAAAAAGACCAAATTAGGCTGAGGCTAAAATAAGTATATTTAATATGGATAAATCCAAGTCTCCAAGTCGGTTCAGAAAATTATTTGAATTCAGGATGGGGATAGTTTGGCCTGATAGCATTTTGTCAGAAAAACTTCTGTAGTTTAATCTACCACAGTCTTAAGAACTATTACGCTTTGTGGCATTAAGGTTCAGCACAAAGAAAGTTAGTGGGACGCATCCAGGCTTGTTGGACATACAATTTTCAGGGCCTCATGTCCCAGAGATTGATTCCCTAGGTCATTAGAGGGTCCCAAGATACTGCATGCTTGATAAGACCCTCAGATAATTTTAATGCAGAAGGTTCAGAGAACACATGTAAGATAATATGGCTTTTCATGTTTCATCTTTTGATGACATGTGCTGTAGGCACTGTTATTTTCTGGTATAGAAATCAAGGTAGGAGATTAAAGACTTCAGAGATTTGGACAAACTTGCATTTTCCCTCTAAGTAGGAAGTTCCATAGAGGGCACCAGTTAAAAAAGAAACAATAATCTCAAAAGTTCACAAGTGTTTAGGAGGAATGTATAATGATTAGATCAGAAAGAGAACTGGTCTATGTAAGTGAATCTCAAGTATTTCAGCAGTTTGTGAATTTTGTCCCTCCACTGATTTTTAGACCGAGTGGAGGAGAAAAACATTGACGTGAGAGAGAGAGACATTGATTGGTTGCCTCCTGCTTGATCCCCTACCAGGTTCTGGGGTTGAACCTGCAACAGAGGTACGTGCCCTTGACCGGGAATCAAACCCTTGACCCTTTGGTGCATAGGCTAGCACTCTAACAACTGAAAAAAACTGGCCAGGGCTGGTTTGTGAATTTCTTAAAAGTTGAGTTTTAGCCCTAGCTGGTTTGGCTCAGTGGATAGAGCGTCAGCCTGCGGACTGAAGGGTCCCAGGTTCGATTCCGGTTGGGAGCACATGCCTGGGTTGTGGGCTTGATCCCCATTAGGGGATGTGCAGGAGGCAGCCTGTCAATGATTCTCTGTCATCATTGATGATTCTATCTCTCTTTCCCTCTCCCTTTGTCTCTAATCATCAGAACATATACATATATACATATATATATATATATATATATATATATATATATATATATATATATATATTTTTTTTTTTTTTTTTAAAGTTGTAGTAGTTTAGGTAAGAGATGGGGCTGGACTTGCCAAACTTTTTAGATAACTGCCAGTGGTTTGCAAATGTCTGTCTTTAACATAGGAAACATGAAAAGACATAAAAGAAAATGATGGAAGCAGGACAGTGTTCAGGAATGAAATGAAAGATTTTAAGTGAAGAAATGAAGTTGTTTTATGTGTGGTTAACATAGGATGATCATACCTCCCAGTTTGCTCAGGACAGTCCTGGTTTATTTCTGTTCTGGTATAATTATTGTTGGTGACGTCTTTCATTTTCAGAAGTGCCCTGGTGAGTTGAAAAATACATGGCCATTCTAGTTGATAAGTGGCATTTTGTAAATAACGGACTTCAAATCTCTACTTTAAGGGGCAACATGGAAGGGGGAATGAGGTTAGATAGAGGGAGTTTGACAATATTTTAGCTGGTATTTTCATGTTCGTCTAATACTTAGATGATTGATTTTTATTATTAAGTGGGGGAATCATTAGTGTATGGGTAAAAAGTTTGTAAATTTTTTTGTTTAGCTAATCATTCTGTTACTAGAAGTAAATACAGTGTTTGAGATCATTAATTTCTCTGGCTAGTAGCTCTCTGTTCACTCTATTTCTGTATTTTCTCAGTGTTGGTTTGTTGGACAGACTACATGGGCAAGATTCTGCTTGTTTTAATAGTTTTATGATAGAGCTATGTTTGTTTGAATATATGTGAAAAGCTACTGCTCCGTTTTAACTTTTATTCCCTAATACATTATAGTTTGTCACAATTTCTTAGTGGTAGAGTAAACATGGATATGTAAATTATTTGAGATTGCTTGGAAACTACTTAGAACTTTTAAATAATCTTCCTTTTTCTAGTAACTTTGTCAACATTTACTGATGCCTATGAAATTATTTAATGTTAACTCATTTTTTAAAACCAAAATTTTGGTTTATATAAATATTAACTTTTATAATTCCTTAGCCTAATATGGGGAAATATAGCTGCTTTCACTGCAAACTAATGTGCTTACTAATTATTTTGATTAGAATTTTTAAAAATTGCATGTTTAGGTGTTAATCTGAAAGATTGAATTTAGTTTTGTTTCTGAACACAGTTGCTTTTTGTTTTTTATTGCTTTGTTGCAATTTTAGAATATAGTTGCTTTCTTCTTTTGATTGGCTTAAAATAAGTTGTTATCTGTGTGGAATTAGTGACTGGCCAACCAGACAAGTGAAATGCTTGAATAAGCCTTGGTTAGTCAATATTCTGAAGAAAATGTATGTTATTTGCCACCTACTGAATTATATGTAATATATGAAATGAAGGTAATGACATAATAAGAATACTTGTTTTTTCCAAGTAGTTGAAAAAAAGGTCTCTTTGGGACTATGTTTCAGTGTCTACCTCCCTTACCCCCCAAATCTATCACTGTTTGCACTATCTAAAGACCTGAGAGAATGTTAACATTCTTATTCCAAACTGAAGAGTATTAGCCTTTAAAACTTGACATATACTTAATTTAATTGTAAAACTTCATGCATTCATTTGCTGCTTTTAAAGACATTTTGTTGTCATAATCTGTAAAATAAATATACATTTAGAATAATTGTTATGATCTCTTGAGGACAAGTAGGAAAACACCCAGATCTCTGAAGCTGTCAGGTACCTTTTGCAGTAGCAGTGTGGGCCTCTTGACCCCTGTGGATGCTGCACTCCATTGTGGCAGTTTCAGAACAGCCACAGTTAACATTTGACAGAAGCTGTTCCAAGGAAAACCATGATCGTCTTTACTATTCATTTTCTAGTTCAGCTCTGTTCTTTTCTTCCTCTGGCAGTAATGGTAACAGCAGTAGCTGGAGCAGTCTTGGTTTAGAAGGAGATTTGTATGAGGACAATTTATCCTTTCCAACATCAGACAGGTTGGTCCAGTCCAGAAACTTAAAAACTGATGAGTCTTTCACCACTAATGCATGATGTCATATTCTTAAAACAGTGTGGGTTACAATGCCAATATGTATCAAGCTGCTTTTCTCCTATTTTTGACATGATTCTGCTTGATAAATTACATCTAATGAAAAAATTCTATGCTAAGATATGATTGACATCTAATTGCAAAATGTATTACTTTTATGCATGTATTGCTCTGCTTGCTATTTTTCATTCTACCAATTATTATTTCATTAAAAAGAGCTTGCTTCCTACAGGATTTCTGTTTTTTTGTTTTTGTTTTGTCCTTTTTTTTTATATAGTTTTACTTCATACATAAGAAAAATGTGTTCTTACTATGTTAAAAATATATAAACGGCATCAGCAGAAGCATTAATAAATAATAATTTGTGGCATTCTATGATATTCAAATGCTGTGTTATCTAAAACCAAATTGGTAGAATATTTTGGCTTCAAATTATTTTAAATTAAATTTTATTATGAAATTACTTGGTGTTCTATATATCATGGTCAGGTAGAACTTCTAGGTTATGACAACTTATCTAGGCATCATTTGCAATTCATATTTTAACATGAAATGATGTGAGAAGCAAAGCTTCCTTTTTTATTGTCATTTCTCCCCTTTTTAAATATCACACATCATATTGTAACATTCATTCTTTACCACATTTCAAGAATTGGTTTTAATACCATTATTAAAGCTTTTTTGTTTAACTGCTTCTGTTCTTTTATTCAAAAAGTGATGGGCCAGATGATAAAGACGAAGAGCATGTGGACGACATAGAAGGTAATTGACAATTTGTTTTTCAAAGTGTTTGCATGTTTTGTTTTATTTTAATACTAGTAGCCCGGTGCACAAAATTTGTGCACTCGAGGGGGGGGGTGTCCCTCAGTTATTAAACATTTTACAGCACAACACTGACCACATTGGCGGTGGTGGTGGTCTTGTCAGAATGTGTTATATTATGCAGATGAAAATCTATTTAAACAGATTTGATGTATATATTTTCAAAGATGGAAGAATTGTCCCTGTCAACTATTTTAGTTGATTCATATCTTCAGTAATTGTCATCATTGCAAAGTTTTCAGTCCCCATATGGATTGCTGGATATAATAGGTCATGTGCTGTCCCTGTCCTTTGTAGCCTTTGTTACCTTAAAGACTCTAGTTTTCCATTTATATGTTTAAGTACCAACCTTACCGGCTTAAAAATGTAAGCTTTTAACACTGCTCTCTCTGTTCCGTATCCTTCCGATAAAAAGTGGAGTTGGGTTGCAGCACAGGAGAGAAATTCAGAAGGGGAATATTGAAGTAATGACTACAGTAGGAGAAGAGGGAACCTGTTTCCCTGGCCACAGGCGTTGGCGCCCTGGACCACAGGGCTGGTAGCTTCTCCGGGTGGCTGCAGCCTGGGACCTCTGGCCAGTAGCTTGTCCATCTCCTGGGCTGCAGCCAGCCCCAGGCACTGGCGCCAGGACCAAAGGTGGGCGGCTTCTTCTTCTGGGGGCTTCTTCTTCTTCTGTGCTTCAAGGGAGGGTAGTCAGTTAAGTGTCATGCAGAAATAGGCATCACCAATTGCAGAAACCGGGTGTGGGGCAGCGAAGCCCCAGCCAGGGAAGCTGGCTGAGGCTGCTTCCCTGCCCACGCACCTGGCTTCTGTGATCGCCCCTGCACTGGGCTTCTGCGGTCACCCATCCCAGAAGCCGGATGCTGGGCTGGGAAGCCGCGGCCGGGAAGCTGGCGGCAGGGGGAAGCCGCGGCCGGGAAGCTGGCGGCAGGGAAGCTGGCGGCAGGGAAGCTGGCAGCGGACACTTCCCTGACCCGCACCCAGCTTCTGTGGTATGGATCGCAGAAGTTGGGTGCGGGGCTGGGAAGCTCCCGGGACTGCCAGCTTCGCCCCTACTTCCCGCTATCACTGGCCAGGGCGGCAAAGGCGCCCGATTGTCCAATCATGGCTCTTAGCTCCCCCCTGGGTTTCTGATCACTGTCAGTGGCAGGGGGCTTCTTCCTGCTTTCCCTTTCGCCTCCCTGCATTGTGTCTACATATGCAAATTAACCGCCATCTTTGTTGGCAGTTAATTTGCATATCGCCCTGATTAGCCAATGAAAAGGGTAGCAGTCGTACGCTAATTACCATGTTTCTCTTTTATTAGTGTAGACTAGAAGCCTGGTGCACGACATTCATGTACTCGGGGGGCGGGGGGTGCCCTCAGCTCGGCCTGCGCCCTTTTGCAGTCCGGGAGCCCTTAGGGGATGTCTGACTGACAGCTTAGGCCTGCTCCCCATGGACATCCTTAGCGCTGCTGCAGAGGCGGGCCCCTGCGCTCGCCAGCCATCAGCCCAGCTTTGGGCTGAGCAGTGCTCCCTGTGTGGGAGTGCAGTGACCACCAGGAGGCAGCTCCTGCGTTGAGCGTCTGCCCCCTGGTGGTCAGTGCGCTTCATAGCGACCAGTCGTTCCACTGTTTGGTCGATTTGTATGTTACCCTTTTATTATATAGGATATTTTTATTGATTTCAGAGAGGGATGATGAGAGAGATTCATTGATCGGCTGCCTCCT
This sequence comes from Myotis lucifugus, assembly GCF_000147115.1. Taxonomy (NCBI): domain Eukaryota; kingdom Metazoa; phylum Chordata; class Mammalia; order Chiroptera; family Vespertilionidae; genus Myotis; species Myotis lucifugus. The sequence goes on from NW_005871055.1 coordinate 3,237,866, forward strand.
GCATGCCCCCCTACTGGGGATTGAGCCCACAACCCAGGCATGCACCCAGATCAGGAATCTAACCATGACCTCTGGTTCATAGGTTGACACTCAACCACTGAGCCACAATGGCAGGGCCATGCTTTTCTAGAAGGTTCTCTAGAAGAGTCTTTAATTTTTGTATTTGTTCATTTTATCAGTTAGGCTCTTGGCCATTACAAATAAGGGTATTTACATTATAAATCAGGGTATTCTTTAATTTATCCAATGTCAGGCCTTTTGTTGAGTAGTTTGTATTATTTGATTGCTAAACTAATGAAGTACCCATTGATATAAAGACTGAGTTGCTTTAAAAGAATGATTCAGTTACTTGTGAGGGAAATTCATGATCAACTCTATATAATTATCTTTTTCAAAATAAATTCCTTACTCATATTATTTATTATAACTATAGTGTATGTCATAGTTTTTTCCTTTCAAACAAGTAACTTCTAGAATTAGTGTTTAATGACAATCTCACATAAATCATATTCCCTCTTCACATGTCTTCCCAAATTCCAGTACTACACTCACATACATGTATTTGAAGAAAATACTCAATTCTCCCTTTAATGAACATAATTCTGAATATGTTAATAACAGATACAATTGGTTACGGAGTTCTGGGCTGTGATTTGTAATCCCTAATTTAAATATCTTAGACTGTCTGAATGAATCTAAAAATGGTTCACATTGAAGCTGAATTTTTTAAAAATATATATATATTTATTGATTTTAGAGAAGAAGGGAGAGGGGAGAGAGTGATAGAAACATCAGTGATGAGAGAGTCATTGATCGGCTGTCTCCTGCATGTCTCCAACTGGGGATTGAGCCCACTATCTGGCATGTGCCCTTGACTGGAATCGAACCTGGGACCCTTCAGTCCGTAGGCTGATACTCTTTCCACTGAGCCAAACCAGCTTAGGGTGAAGCTGAATTTTTATTGTATTTAGATGGTTGTTGACTCCCCCCAACCCCCATCTTATTTTTCCTTAATTATGAAAATATCAATATGTCTTCTCTAGGATGGAACATAAAAAGATTCATACTGTTTGAGATATAGTGCTTGGTTTTGAACCAGTGATTTTTTATGTTATCACTAGTAGCCTGGTGCACGAAATTCGTGCACATTAAAAGGGAATTAATTGCCCTAACCAGTTTGGCTCGGTTGATAGAGCATCGGTCTGTGGACTCAAGGGTCCCAGGTTCGATTCCGGTCAAGGGCATGTACCTTGGTTGCGGGCACATCCCCAGTTGGGAGTGTGCAGGAGGCAGCTGATTGATGTTTCTCTCTCATCAATGTTTCTAACTCCCCATCCCTCTCCCTTCCTCTCTGTAAAAAAATCAATAAAATATATTTTTTTAAAAGGAATTAATTAGCGGAGATATTTTAATATTGCTATTTGCCCTTTCTCTATAATAGAAGTGTGAGAGATGAAAGGAAATTAGTAAAATATATATGAAAATAATATATAAATTTATTAATAAATAAACAGTAACAAAAGGATATAACAACAGAGGCATGATATAAAAACGACAAAAACATGATATGAAAAACAACAAAAACATGATATGAAAACAACAGAAACATGATATAAAAACAACAGTGATGCAAGCAATGACTGATAAAGTGATTAAACTTATTCTAATATCTCCCTGTACACCACATTAAGAGTGAAAACACTTTCAGAGTGCTTGACTAATTTCCCTTGTGATGAAGTATTTAGAACTTTAACTGTAATGTCACATGCTCTTCAAACTCAAGAGAAAGCAACATATAACTGACCATGTGTGAAAATGGGTTCAGGTAGGAATATGCCTACTCTGTCTAGAGTTTGTCCTTGTGATTTATTAATAGTCATCACAAAGGCTGGCATCACGGGAAACCGTCGTCAAATCAATTTAAATGGGAGGCCAGTCTCAGATGGGGACAAATTAATTCTTAGAATCAGAACAACCTCTCCCTCTGCAGATCCTGTTAATACTTCAGCTTCGATAATGTTAGGTCGAAATCTTTTGATAATAAATCTGGTACCATTACAAAGACCCCTTTTAATATTGAGATTTCTCAATAGCATGATGTTGGGGTCCAGCCCGGCGGGTCCAGGGGTTCCCCAAGGTGTGGACGGAGTCGGCGAAGAAGGAAGGACACGGAGGCAGTGTTCAGTTATCAGCAGCCTAGCCAGGTTCTCTAGTCAGGTTCTCCAGCCAGGTTCTGTCTTTATTCTCCTGTTACATCTGTATTTATACCAGTTGATTTTAATCTTATCCATTCTATTCCGAAGGTTAGGGCATTTGTTATCTCCATTCCAAGGTCACTACTCTATTGTTCTGTTAAGCTACAAGGAAGTAACTGAAGGAGATTATTCTAAGTAAAGATTATGTAGCTTAAGCGTGATTATTCATAGTTAAAGTGATTAACTACCTGCATGGTACTTAGTTAAGGGGTTTTACTGATTTATTCCCTTCCTTAGTCCTGTTAATCCCTAACTCCAGGGAAAAATCCCACCTGGGGAAACAACCTTTCTTGGAGAGGTGACCTTGGTTAAAACACATAGCGCTAAGTAGGGGAGCAAACATATTAAGAACAGTATGCCATATATGCCAGGTCCCTTGAAACATATGCTGTGCAGATGTTTCTTCCCTGCAGCGACCGTGTCAAGTAGTAAGGGTGGACCGGCTTCCGGCAAATTCCCCCATTTTTATTTTTTAAATGACAGCGCGTGTAAATCAGCGGCCACCTCTTGGATTGGGTTGTTTAAGACTCGGAAGACCTGTTAGTGACTTTGCCAACAGGTCAGTCCGAGGCTTAATCCTATATCGGCTCCCCACAGCATGATGAGTGCACCCACTTTCAATTTTAATTTATGACAGGGCATTCCCGAAGGAGTAATACTATTAAGAAATTCTATGGGAAAATTTTCCTTTTCAGCATCATTTGTGGAATCAATGGAATCATCACTCAAATATGTGTGAAAATCTCCATCGAGTATATCCAAATTTTCTTCATTTAATTTTTGAATATTCTCATTTTTTGGACAAAGAATTGCACATTTAGATATATTTTTAATATTATCTATAGCAGTGGTTCTCAACCTTGGCTGCACATTAGAATCACCTGAGAATCTTTTTAAAATCCTGATTCCTGGGCTTCATCCTCCGGAAATTGTTTCTTTATTATGGGGTAGGGCCACAACATTAGTAACAAAGAAACAGAATTTCCGGAGGATGAGGCCCAGAAATCAGGATTTTAAAAAGATTCCCAGGTGATTCTAATGTGCAGCCAAGGTTGAGAACCACTGATCTATAGATATAGTATTTCCAAAGGTAGCTTCAATAATAGATCCATTACAAATCATTTCACTTCCAAGCTCCGCTCTGAGGGCAGGTTCCTGCCTGAAACCTCGCTCTCCAGGAAACAGCTGGGGGAGGGCGAAGCTGTTTCCAAGACGACCCCTGCAGGACTGACTTCCTTCAGGTTGGTTGCGGTTCTGGCTGTGATGTTACACCCAGGGTTTTTATATAAGTAGGTTTTTTTAGAAGTGGGTAAACTGAGAAAATTGCCAAAATGAATTTTTTGAAATGTATTTTATAACACCTAAATTTCCAGTCAGTTTTATTACCAATTGACCAATTGTACTTTTCTTGTTTAGGAAAGTCATGTACCAATTTTTTAGCTAAAATCCTCAGACCTAGGATGATTATTCTATTTGAATGCTAGTGCCTCTGCTAAGTAGATAGTCTCTTCATACAGGGCTTCTAGAAGTAAGTTTTTCTCATCAGATATAAAGTAGAAGTAGTGTGGTACTTGCTGAGTTATGGCTAGCATAATAATATTTGCTTTATTTTTGTTAAAGTGTTGATTTTTTAATATAGAAAAGTTTTATACTTTTCCCAAGTAATATCTATGAGTAGGTTATTCCAAAGGCTATATACATGGTATAAATGCATATAGTGAATATTTTCCGTAATGAATGCTAACTTGACTGAGGAATGATTAAGATGGAAGAAAATATAAGTTAATATCTATAAAATTCATTTAGAAATTTTCACTTTTGGCATTAGGCAGGCTGTTAGGATTTCTTTTGTGAGTAAGTAGAAATCAGGAGATTAATTATTTGAAAATATATGTTATTACCTAGCTTTTGAAATTATAGTCATCTCTTATTATATAGAAAATTGTAGCCAACTTTTAAAATTTTTAAATTAGAAACTGGTAAATTAGGAGATAGATTGATGTAGATTTATAGACAGATTCAAAATTATGGAAATTCTAAGGAAAAAACCCTCAAAATTTTTGTTGTTGGTTGTTTGTAGTTTTAGGATGTCAGTCCCTTCTCTTTTCACTAGTGTTTAGTACCTTCTCTAAAGACAAAGGTCATTCATAGGTGAGGCAGCCAGGAGTCCTGAACTGAAAAAGCCAATAGTACAGAGAAGCCTTGGGGTGACAGCTTCCGACCCCATGACCCCTGCAGGAATCACAACATGGCCCAGAGACCATATTTAGTACGATAGTGCACCAAAACCCCTTTTTGATTGAAAGTCAATGGTGAGAGAGGAGGGCAAAACTACATTTATTTTAAGAGAATAATGTGGACTAGCTTTATTATTATTATTTTTAAGTTAATCCTTAAGGTAAGTTTTCCATTGATGTTTAGAGAGAGTTGAAGGGAGGGTAAGAGAAGAGAGAGAGAAACATTGATGTGAAAGAGACATACTGATTGGTTGTCTCCTGCACATGCCCCTACTGGGGCCAGGATCGAGTCTGCAACTGAGGTACATGATCTTAACCTGAATCGAACCCACAACCCTTCAGTTCACAAGCCAATACTCTAAGCCAGTGATGGCGAACCTTTTGAGCTCGGCATGTCAGCATTTTGAAAAACCCTAAATTAACTCTGGTGCCGTGTCACATATAGAAATTTTTTGATATTTGCAACCATAGTAAAACAAAGACTTATATTTTTGATATTTATTTTATATATTTAAATGCCATTTAACAAAGAAAAATCAACCAAAAAAGTGAGTTCGCGTGTCACCTCTGACACACATGTCATAGGTTCGCCATCACTGCTCTAAGCACTGAGAAACTGGCGAGGGCCAGACCAGCTTTTTAAGTGAAAAAATTAGGGACCTACACATATCCTAAAAATAATTAGCAGTGGTCTAGAATGCAAACTATAAAAATGAATCAGGGACATTAACCAACAAATTTCCATTACTGGTACTATTTGGTACCATGTCTGCCAGCAGGCCCTACTGTTCACCTTTTGTGTGGGATGGCCCATGTCTTAGCACTGCTTATTGTCCAGCCATCCTAATTTAAGCAGGAGTGTTAAGTCATTACTTTTACAGTCAACAGATTCATCCTACTTTATGTTGAAAACATGATTATATTTTCTTTTTTAATCACCTGAGAATGTTTTTTTTACATTGATTTTATCTTACTTTTTAAATCCTCATCCGAAGATATGATTTTCATTGATTCTAGAGAGAGTGGAAAGAAGGGGGCGGGAAGAGAGAGAGAGAAAGAGAGAGAGAGAGAGATGAGAAAGAAACATCAATCAGTTGCCTCATATGTACCCTGACCAGGGATTGAACCTGCAACCTAGATATGTGCCTTGACTGGGAATCAAACCCATAACCTTATTGGTGCACAGGAAGATGCTCCAACCAACTGAACGATGTGGCTAGGGTGAAAACATAACTTTCATTTAAAAATAAATAAATAAACGTGAGAGCAATATCTCATTTATGATAGTGGTGTGCCAGAAAATTCCCTTGTCTTGCTTTTGGGATTAAAGTGGTTGCATATAACATTTTTCCATTAAGAGCATGGAGCCAGATTGCCTGTGTTCATATCCTTCCTCAGCCACCTCCTCACTCTGAGACTCTGGATCTCTCGCTGCCTCTGATACCTTACCTGTAAAATGGAGATGATGATAGTTTCTACATCATAGGTGGTTTTGGATTATAGGACTTTGCATATCTAAACAGCTTAGAATAATACTTTAATGTATGCTATACAAGTAGTTGCTGCTGCTATTTCTCTTAGTTCAAAAAGCTTTCTTAAAGTCCATTTAATGTGTTTATTTGAGGTTTTTATTTGTGTGTTTCATTTGTATTTTGATTGTAATCTTGCTTTATAGTTTCATTTTTTCTCCTTTTACCTGTGGATCATATTTTGACACAAATGATGGCATGTGTAGTACTTCAGTACTGTGCTATCAGTAGGTGATCAAAGTTATCCCTTTGTTTTACATTATTTCGCCCTTTCAAAGAAACATTTCAATTGATGTTTTGGTGTGGTTAAAAAAGGATGAATTTTTCCAAGCATTCATTGGAATCTTAAGACGTGGCAAATATTTACATATCCTTGGAAACCAGAGTATTGAGAGTTGAATTGATGCATTTCACTTCATATTGTTTAAATTTAAATATTAGGTTTGGGGCAAGATGAAAAGACGCTGCTAATAACGAATATTGACATGGAGCCATGCACAGTAGACCCTCAACTAAGGATTATTCTTCAGTGGCTCGTGGCCTCTGAGGCTGAAGTTGCAGAACTTTCTTTTCATGACTCTGCAAAGAAAGAGTTTATACAAGTAAGTATCTGCCTTATAGGGTGGTTGTGAAGATATATTTAGTACATGACATTCTGTGTCAACTGGTTGATCTAATAAGATAACTCATCGATAGTAGAGTGATTAAATGTGTAGGCAATAGAGTCACATAGTTGGGCTCATATGTCAGCCCTGTTACTCTCTAGCGGTGTAACCTTGGGCAAGTTCACCAATTTCCAATCTGCACTATGGAAGTGAGTATAGAATTTACAGAGGTTTGTGAGGATTCAATATAATACTGTAAAAAATGCTTAATCTAGTGCCTGGTACATCCTAAGTTCTCAAAGTTAGGTGCCATTAATAAACATTTCAGGTGTTTCTATGAAAAGATTGAGTTTTTCTTTGTATTAAATTGATTTATAATTGTGCCTAGTACTTCGTTTGTCTCTTTCTCTGTTAATTCAGTTTCATTAGTGTGAGGAGCTAGCAAAATCAAAAATCAGTAGAAGTTTAAGTTCTAATAAGGGACAATGGACCTGTTTAATAAGGTTCTAATAAAACATTCAGATTTGATGCACTAATAGGATATTTTTATTGAGAACGTACTGTATACCAAGCACCTTGTTAGTCAAGATTTTCAGTTTACTGCACAAACCAGCATTTGGGAATCATTACCACAGTTCTTTTATCTCAAATATCCAAAAAATAATGAGCATATTTGCTAAAGAAATATAATGGTCTGTTATTGCAATAAAAAACTGTATTTTCATTAAACATTTTTTTTTTTCAGTTTAGATTCTTAACATTTTTGGCTCAGAATGTTTCTTATCAGAACTTTGGTTTAATTTAATTGTAAGGTATAGAATAGTCTAATGAATAACCAATGTAAATTGCTCAATAATAACAAAAAAGGAACTGCCCAGTTTCTCGTGATTCCTGGTTCAGAATTTACAAAAGTATTGTTGGAAGAAGTGTGTGAAAAAGATATTATGAAAAAATAGTGGGTTTTTGTTGTTGTTTGTTTTTACTTAGATATTTTGGTGGGGTTTTTTTGTTGGTTGTTTTTTTTTTTTCAGTTTAGGTCTCTGTTTTTGGGCAAAGGGAGAAATAAGACAGAAAGTGATGCTCAGGAAATAAACTGTCAAGAAGAAAGAATGGGTAGGAAAAGTGTTAGAAATGACCTCAGGGAGCAAACATTTTCAAGTCATTTAGTCTTAGATAAACTGAGGGCTAAGAAAGGCCAGCAGCAGAGCTGAGTGTGATAGCGCTTGAGTTAGGGGACCTTGTCCCTATATTCTGCCTTGTCAGAAAATATTCTGCCAGTTCCTCAAAAAGTTAAACATAGCAAAAAAAAAAAAAAAAGTTAAACATAACATTATTATATAAGGCAGCAATTCCACTCCTAAGTATATGAATGTTGTCCATTGCAACATTATTCATAATAGATTAACAGTGGAAACATCTTTAGTGTCTATTAACTAATGAATGGATAAATAAAATATGGCATATTTATGCAATGGAACATAATCCATCAATAAAAAGGAATGAAGTAGGTACATGCTATACCATGGAGGAACCTTGAAATTATTGTGCTAAGTGAAAGAAGCTGGTCATAATAGATCATGTGATATAAATAATAATTTCATATAAATGACCTCATTTATATGAAATGGCCAAAATAGACAAATAGAGACACAAAGTAGATTAGTGATTCTCTAGAGTTGAGGGGATTGGAAGAAATTGGAAGTGATTACTAATGTGTAGGGCTTTCCTTGTGGTGTGATAAAATGTTCTGATATTGGTTGTGGTGATGGTTGCATTCAACTCAGTGAATAATACTAAAAACCATCAACAGGTACACTTTTAAAAGAGTGAATTGTATGTGAATTATTTTTATTGAGGTATATTCAAAAGCTATTTTTTAAAAGGCTAAGCATATTTACATTACAGAAATTAAAGTAGTTTTTACAGAACTAAATAGAAAAAAAATGAGTGAAGATGTTCTGATTGGTGACGATAGAGATTTATTTAAACCTGTATTTATTAACTTTTTAAAAATCCTCACTAGAAGATATGTTTATTGATTTTAATCAAGAGAGCAAGGGGAAGAGAGAGAATGAAAGAGAGGGAGAAACATCATTGGGTGCCTCCATATGCATCCTGACCGGGAATTGAACCCTAAACCTTTTGGTGTGCATAATGACACTCTAATCAACAGAGCCAACAGGCCAGAACTATTTACTTTTTTTTTATTGAGGTATAATTGATATATATTATATTAGTTTCAGGTATACGTCGTCATATATACTGTATTGTGAAATGATGACCACAGTATTTTACTTTTTGTGTTGTTGTTTTTTTAAAACATTAACATTTCTTAACTTAGAAAACCATGTTTCCTTTGAGGCTAGAGTGTGTATTCCAAAAACATACACCACACTATATGTTGTGGAAGGAAAATCCACATCCTTTTATTAAGCTTGACATTGCCTTTACTATTTTATGTTTCTACTTGAGAGTGTGGCAGATGTATTTAGTTAGGTTAAGAATTTCCTGTAGAAATGTAGCTCTATACTCCCACACAGGATATTTGCTTGGTGTGGTTATTGGAGTTCTGTCTCCAGCAATACCAAAGTGTCATTCTGTGGAGGAGATGTGTTTATAAAGGGCAGGAAAGGAAAATGTTTAATTTGTGTAAAGTGGTGGTTAGGGAGAAAACTTTGTTATAACTGGGAAACAGTATTTTATTACAAACAAGATTCTTAGATTTCGCTGATGTAAATAAAAATGAAAACTTTATTGTTATAAAATTATTTTTGGTTAATGTTTGACATATCTTTCTGTCTTATTAGCTTTCAAAACAATTACAAGAAAAAGGATGGAAAGTGGGAGACCTCCTGCAGGCTGTGCTTAACTACTATGAGGTGGTGGAAAAGACTTCCAGTGAGGAGAAATGCAAGTCACTGTATGATTGGCTCTTGGAAAACGCATAGAACAAATTCCAAACCAGTATATGTTTGTTATTTGTTTTAGGAGAGGAAGAAACAGATAAAGACGCATAGGAAAAAATTTGAATAGTGAATATTAACATTTAAAGTAAATTGGGGGAAAGTAAATACAGCTTTTTAAGCTCCTGTGTCATCACATACTGTATATAGTTCATACTTTTGTAATCTCTGTCAAATATTATCTTCATTCTTCTATACACATGTGTAATATGTTAAAACCCTAAGAACGTATTTGAAGGAAGGTCTAACCATGAGGTTTTCAGGGACATTGATGTCATTCTTTTTACATCCAAATTGTGCTGCTAAAAACTGCACTGAGGTAGCTAAGGATAGGTGCCAGGGATAAAGAGTTAGAATTTGCTCCTTTGTAAACAAGTGGTATCCTATTAATTACTAATTTGACATAAAAAAATAGCATTGGAGCTGATTTTTTTCTGGTAGTTTTGGACTCATTTTTAAAAGTCAATTTTATTTTCAAAGCTCAGCTATTGGTAGGTTTTTGAATCCCTCAAACTATTTAATTCCTTAGGAACATTAATATTTTAGGTTTCTGTTAATACTGTAAATGATACTTTTCTCAGCCTTTCATCAAAGTACATTATTTCCAATCGTTCTGGCAGGAAAGTGAGTGTGTGTGTGTGTGTGTGTGTGTGTGTGAGTGTGTTTGTGTGAGTGTGTGTAAAGGAGTACTTTAACCTTGCTAGTGGTTTGTGCCCTCTTTTATTTTAATATTTTCTTGGTTAGAAATTCACTATTGATATTAAAAAGGTGCTTTAAAATGTCTGTAAAGATTGTGCAGCAAAAAATTTTATTTCTTTTTTTGACTATTTGGGGTCCCCAACTTATTCTATAAATTAAAATAAAGTTGAAAAACATGTTGAAATTTTAAAAATTAATGTTAATAGGGAAATGCATTTTTGAAAACCTCTCCTCTTGAGCAAAGATAAGTTTTTTCTAGGGGAAAATAAGGATCCTCCTGTGATAAAATCTATCTGCACTATTTTGTAAAGACCTCTGACATGATCCTTTTGGGCTCTACATTTCCTACTGCTTTAGCTTTAGAAACTGCAAGTTGATTTGACTAGAGGACCAAGATTGTGTCTTGGTTTTGTATTGGAGAGTGTGCATGTGTGAATTTTTTGGTTCTTCCACGATTGGATTTTGCAGTCTAGAGTAAATCACTTTTTTCTGGGGGCTTTGGTTTTGCTTTAATTCATTTTATTTTTTTCCCCTGAGCACTGACTTTTTTTGGAAGCTGCACATAGTGTAGAAGCCATAGCACCTGCAATGGGACAAGGAATAGGGGTACTTACGTTAATTTGAATTAATAATTATGGTAGAGAAATGTATTTTATAATGAAAGTCAAATTTGCTTTTTAAGAAAATGCCAAGAGCTATTTAAATATTTTGAGGTTATATTGCAAGCTTTGGTTTTTCTCAATTTAAGATAAAGAGCAGGCCTTGAAAATAAATTTCCTCAAGTTCTTTAAGTATTTTTTAAGGTGGAGAAATGCAGGAAATGTATATAGCCAGAATTGTTTCTGCCTTTAGCTTCTTCAAACTTGAGATACAGCAGCACTGGACTGGGTTTTTTAAATGTTAGGAGCTTTGTTGTTAATTATAACACTTGTTAACTGATTATTAAGTTTGGATTGAATTTTTACAAATGTGTAACTGTCATTGTGTTTAGAAACTTCAGTGTATGTATGGGTTTGATTAACAGCAAACTGAGTTCTCTGCTTCCTCTCTCTCTAAAATATCAATGAAAACATATCCTCAGGTGAGGATTTTAAAAAAGAAGATAGATAATAAAAAATAATTTGAGGTAAGATTTTCCTCAGCTCCTTTTCTCCTTTGCAGTTTCATGGAGCTGTGCTGTTTTCCGAGTTCTCTTAGTTAGCTTCCACTTATGTCAGCCCAGTCATTAGGTATTGGCATGCCTAGTAATAATCATAGAGAAGTCCACACTTGTATCAGTTCAGTGCAGGGACATAGAGAAAATGTGAAGTATTGGCAGATGTGAAAAGAAGCCTCCTTACTTAGAAAACATTTGTGTTTAGAGCAGTATTTTTATCAAGTACAGTCTAAATTTACTTTCTTTGAAGGCACTTTGTGATTTTTCCAAAGACATTCTAGATCCCTTTGGTTGCTCAGTCTTCAGAACAGCTGTTTTTTGAAGACAGCTCTGTCTTATTTTAATACAAATCTACTTGACATATTTATATTATAATGTTGTATTAATGCCATTCTGTAGATTTTCGCTCTTACGAAATATCTTATTCAGAACTGTTAAAATTGTGATGTGCATTGAGTTGAATTTTCTTTATCACATTTAGAGCCATTGAAGGATCTGTAGAAAGTGAATGAGGCCTCTGATAAGGGGTTTTTAGAACATTATTTTAGACTGAAATGTGGCAAGTCTTTCATAGTCTTCTTTTCTCAAGATAAGTTTAAATTTTTAGGTATTATTAATGTTGATTTTGAAAATATGTACAGATTTATACAAAAGAAATGATTCATTATAAATCACAGAAGAAAATTACAATGTCTATTGGATGCTTTGATACAATTTAATGGAATAAAACCTTTGAAAGTATTCACTCAGTGAATATATGTGATGACTGACATCTTTATACTTTGAAAAATGTTTCACTTACCCTTTCAGATATTTGATATGAATTAATTAAATTCATAATACTTTCATTATGCTTAAATAAGTGGTTTATGTTATTGATAAGAGAGTTTAATTACTTACTAAACGCACCCTTTATGAAATGAAAGGTGGTTTACCCAGTGACTTTGGCATTAGTGCACATTCCCCAGAGGCAAACTTGAGTCATCATCAGAGTCCAGACCCAGATGTTTTCTTAGTTAATTATTTAGCTAATATTATTCTTCCACAATTAATGTTATCAATTTCCCATCAGTATATTGCTTAAATTTTATATTTTTCAATGGAAACTTTCCAACAAATTTTTAAAAAATGACACATCCATACTCAAACTGTAGGGAAAATACTTTCATTTAAAACCCTATCCACCTGTCACCAGCACAGAAGAGTTAGAGCTTCAGTGGGAATTATAAAATTGTACTAAAGTGAAATACATTTTTTCTCATTTGTAGCAAAAGACCCTGTATGCAGTTACTCTCTATTTCTGCTCTGAAGAAGCAGATACAGTGTTAGTCACTCTTGTCACTTTATTTATTTATTTTTTTTACCATCCATGTACATTCCTTTCACAAGGGTAGAATTGTAGTTGTAGAAGTTCATTGTTTTATTTTTGTTGTAATGTTTGAATACTATTTAATATCAGGTTTAATATTGCTGGATTTGCTATCTTCTGTTACTTGTGCAGTGTTAAAAGTAATTCACATTCTTATTTAATATATCAGATATATAGCAAAAGCAGCTTTAAATAATTGTAGTTGTTTATTTGACTGTGCTGAATTACTATATTAAGACCTTGTATTGTATAACAGTAACTTCTTTTTGCTTTTCAGTAATTTAATATGTTCATTTACTGAAATACGAACTTTAGGATGCACTAAAATTTTGTTTCAGCAGTGGTTCAAAATAAACATTTCAAAAATTACTTCTGTAATAATTCTCAGTTGTTCTTTTATCTTTCACCAGTTGTTTAAGTCTGTGATTTTTCCCCTTCCACCTAAGAATTCTCCAATAAACTTACGAAATGCCTGGCCTCGGTTTCATTGTATAATATCTTATTAACTACTCTGTACTGAACTAAAACAAGGGCATACAAGTGGAACTGCTGTAATAGAAGACACATCAAACAATCTCAGTGCTTCTAACATGGTTTTCCAGGACAAGAGAAGTTAGGAATGAATATATATATTTAAGTCCTCACCTGAGGACATGTTTATTGATGAGAGAGAGACAGAGAGAGAGAGGGAGAGAGAAAGAGAAGAGAGAGAGAGAGAGAGAGAAACATCGATGTGAGAGAACCGGGGATCGAATCCGCAACCTTTTGGTGTACGGAACATGCCCTAAACAACTGAGCCACCTGGCTAGAGCAAGAATATTTTTAATTGGACACTGGATTCTAACTACTTATTTAGGTGCTTCTGGATTCTGACACCGTGACTTGAAAGGTTATTTGTCTAATCAGATTTGGATTTTAGTACAAAGTAGATCAAGCATGTCAAACTCCCAGGCCGCATGCGGCCCACCGATATAACGGTATGTAAGAAACGCTTTAATAAAAATTTCGTAACTTAATTTTTACAATATCCTGTTATACGTAATTATTAATAACGAACTACAACATCCGCTAATGACTGATTACTATAATCGTGTTGCATTCATTTCCCTTATGTGCCTTACACGCAGGCACACCATTTCTCTCCACTAATACTAGCAGTGAATATTTTAGCAGCTGATTGCCACATCATTAGTCTTGGACTGACTTGTTTGGTGTGCGCAACAGGAAATATTTTGCTTTTGGAGAACAAGAAAAATAGGTTTATTTGTGTTATGCTTATTACTTTGTGCAGTTATTCAGTGTCTGGTAAGTTAATGTTTAAGAAAAAATAATTTTTATTAAAATATTCAATTATTTTATGTTAACAATTACTCATTTATTTCAGCCCTTTGTATTCAACATGTCTTTTTCGAAATAAACCTATGTTTCTATGAAAATTGAAGCTTTTGTTTTTTTACGGCCCACATAAACTTAAATCTTGTTTATCTGGCCTGTGTTAGCCTTTGAGTTTGACATGCTTGAACTAGAATATTTTGGTTGACTTCTCTATGAGTGTGTTATGAAATAATTCTGGTGTGGGTTGAACACTCCTTCCATAGAACATAGGGATCATACCTCTATTACGCCATGAAGCATAAAGCACTTAAAAGTTAGATGCTGTTAATTTATTACAAATGGAATTTGACTTCCTTAAGTATTTTAAGCCTTAGAAATGAGGGAATGATTTTTCTAGTTTTTCAGGAATGTTTCAAAATGCCAAGAAATTATAACAAACAATGGCTTGGGTGTGAGTGCATCCCAGTCAATATAACAATTTAAAAATTCTGAGAAAAGGTTAGCAAGATTACTTTGACTGCAATTCCAAAATTTGAACAATTTTGCACATTGGGATTATTTGTGATCTGTGTCCTAGCTGGGATAGAGAGGAGGGTGAGGGACAGGGCTTGATGAAATACTTCAGATTTTTGAAAGTGGACAGATGGAGAGGAGTCACATATCCAAGGATGAATATGCCTTTGGGGTTCTTGTGCGAAAAGTTTAAGAGTAAACATCTGAGCCCTTTTTGCAGCAGTATGTTTATAGCAGGAACAAAAGAATGTGTGAAGGTGATTCCTTGGGGGTGATCATTGCATTTTTTTCCTCCATTCTTTGTAGTTTTGTAATCACCTTTTTGTGTTTTAGGTTAAGGAGGGTAATGCTTTAGATTGAAGAGAAATATAAAAGAAACATTTTATATTTTATGAAGCCCCTGAATTTGATATTTTAGCTCCTCCCCTTTCCCCATACCTCTTCTTTTAAACAGACACCTACATAGATTTCTTAGCTTACAGTAAGGGGTTAAGACTGGACTCCTGTGTGCTGAATCAGCCCAATGATATGCTTTGGCCCAATGGGAGAGTATTTTAAAGTAACACAAAAATAAGGCATTTTCACATTTCAATATGTTTTGTTTCAGATTCTCCTTAAAAATTAGAAGCTCTGGAACACTGATTGCACTCCTCTGTTTGCAGTTTGGGAGGAGCTAATAATGATGGCCCCTGGAGTCTGGGCTTATGTTCTTTTTACCTCTGGCATGACCTGCTCCACTTCTCCCATTTCTGTTGCCCGCAGGGGCCTGTCCGTGTTTAAGCTGCAACCTCTGACTTAAAGCAAATGAGGTAATGTGCTTAGAAAATTTGAAAGATGTTCCAGCATTTTTTCCATTCTCTAGGATTGCTTGAATGGGGAAGGTAAATTCTAGAAATTATAGACTTGGTGAGTCTATTTGTCCTGAGAAGAAAGCATATCATAATTGTTGAAAGCATATTGTTTAAGTATAGAGAAGAAAGAAGGGAGAGGCTGCATAGGTTTACCAAGAGCAGAGTCTGTCAGATTTACATTTTCTTTTTCAATAGAGTTATTGTACGGAGACATAGTATCTGTGTTTTAATGAGGCATTTTACATGGAGGAAAGGAATGAACATTTGTGGCTTCCTGGCTTTTTGAGAACATGTTCCCAGAGACCTGTAGTCAATAGTTCAGAACCCACCGGGCAAGTCAGCACTGTGAGGCACCATAGGCCATTGGTGCATGGCTTTTTATACTGCCTTGGGTGAAGATGTTGGAAATCTGTTGGTCAGGGGTGTGAAAGAGCATTATGATCATTACCCAGTAACCATATCAAGGAATAATATTTAAGTAGAATTGAAGTAAACTAGGAGCAGACAAGGGACTTCAAAGTCTATTTTTCTTTGTCTTGATGACGGAACCATGATTTGACATTTTCCTTCAAAGGTAGGAAGGTTCTATGTTTACACACTGCTCTTTTACAACTATAGGCTTGAATATTTTACTTCAAATGCTATATTTTTATGGCTTTCTTGATATACAGTTACTTTCCTCCCTGTTACATAAATTCTATGAACCCAGAAGTTGATGCTTAGAAATTCTATAAAGGCTTAAAATGCTGTGTACTCAGAATAAGGCTGTTAGGAAGAAAGAGAAGCTGCCAGAATTACTTATACCTGAAATCAACCTCGTTTCTGTTTATAATGATGGGGTTTTGTGGGGCAGGAGGACATGGATTCCAGGGAGATTGAAATGTTACAATAGCTTTTCCAACCTGTAAGTCTGTGTTACTGAGTCAACCTCAGATGCATGTAGCAAATGTTGGGAAGTCCCTTAAGTTGCCTAAGTTTGGGGAAGCCAATAGACCTCTTCATTGGCCCTGAACCCCAAGAAGCCACGGCTTCCAGAAGGAGGGGGCCCTGGTTCAGTGGCAGAGTCTGCCGTTGACACAGCTGGTGAGATACACAGTCAGTGTGTTGAGTGAAAATCAGATCCCATAAGACCTCACTAGGCCCAAATGGTTAAGTGCTATAATAATGTGGGAGGTAAATCATGGTCCTGCCTAAATACAGGGTAATGGAACATGAGAAACCCTCAGGCACGTATCAGGATCCTAAGAGGCTGCAGAGAGAAAGTATGTTGGTGCCAATGCCCTGTTGGGAGAGGGAATATGTTTGAATGAAAAAGAAAAGCTCAACATTTATTGACACCCCCTCCCCCATTGGTCTGCCTTTATGGAGCTTATTCTTTAGTGAAGAAGAGTCTTTTTAAAAAAAAATGTTTTTATTGATTTCAGAGTGAGGAATGGAGAGGGAGAGAGAGATAGAAACATCAATGATGAGAGAGAATCATCCATTGGCTGCCTCCTGTACTCCCTCTAATGAGGATTGAGCCTATAGCCCGGGCATGTGCCCTGACTGGGAATCAAACCCTGACCTCCTGGTTCATAGGTCAATGATCAACCACTGAGCCACACCAGCCGGGCAAGAAGAATCTTTAAATGAACAATTTAAATTCTGTTGTAAGGTAGGAGCCTAAAACAGAGGAACTTGGGGCTTTCCTGAAGATGTGAGGCTGAGGCTTAGGCTAGGTTTGAGCTTAGTAGGTCCCAACCAGGCAGGAAGTTAGGGGTGGAGGGGAGTGGGAGAGTTGCTCCAATACAGCCAGCAAGCACCCTGAGGGGAAGAGGCTCGTGACTTATTTGAAGAACCAAAGACCAGTTCTGCTACAGCATGAGGAGTTGTGACAAATCTTGAAAACAGCTTAGCTAGCTCTTACTCAGATGCTTAATGAAAGTGTTTGTAGTTTTCCGCACTGCAGTGGAATGCAGTTTTTCTACTGCAGTAGTTGGTTTTAAGCCCAGGGCATGGTAGATGATAGTCTTGCTTGACCCTGTGCTATTCAGACCATGCCTAGTCCAGATACCATCTTAAAAAGAACAGAAATAATGTGAACCGTCCACATCCATAACAGCCTAATATGAGGGAGCTAAAAATAATATCAATTGAGTTTTCACTGAAGGAAAAAGGCTGTTTGGGATTGGAGAAGGAAAGGTGTGGGGGCTTTCAGTGTAGACAGATTGAAACTTGTCACCCTAGAAGACCAGGTAAGTACTGGGGGTAGAAGTTAGTGGCAGATTCAGTTAGCTCTTCAAAAATTGTACTAGATCCCCTTCATGAAAAAGGTGTTGTCCTTGGAGATGTGTCTGCAGTGCTGGCTCATCACTTCCGCAGGTTTTGAAAAGAACTCCAAACAGTTCATAACTTTAGATTAAATGACATCCATTCCCATACACTATTTTTTTCTGTGGCAGTTTAGAAAAGTAAGAACATAGGTTCTGGGGTCAAAAGAACTTGATTTAAAATTGTTGCCACTTGAGACCTATCTGTATGATATGGAGCAAAGGACTAGAATGATGGTACTTTTTCTTGGGTGTGTGTGTGCGGGGGGGGGGGGGGGGGGGGGGATCCTTTTCTGTCAGGTGCCTGGGGGCACAACTAGTTTGGGAGCTCCTTACTTTAAATTGAAGTTTCCTGGGTCACCAGGGCAGCTTGATTGTGCTGCCCTCCAGGCCAGGGCCTGCATATAGAGAGTGCAGCCCTGGGAGCTCCGACCTGAAGAAGAGGTGGTTTGTCCTGTTGGCGGGTGGAGAGGATTGCCTTTTGCCTGTCTAGCCCTATGAGGCTGCCAGAATATTACTCTGGTTTTTTGTCAGGTTTGGCAATTATTCGGGGACCAAAAAAAAAATGGTGTTGAATGCTGGGTTTACCTCCTAGGGTCCTTTGTTTTTGTTGGATTTTGACCCACTGACTCCTCAATATCTTATTAGCTTTCAAGACGTTTTAATATTTTTTATCCACCTTCCTCTCCCAGGTAACTGTACTATTTTAATTTACATGTAGTACTTAAATGTTTTTTTCTCCATATGCTTTAATATTGATATCCCTTTCATTTTTGTCTATATTTTATCTTTTGAGAGGGTTATAAGTGCATACGTTATTAAATTATAGAAGGTATAAGAATGTGCAGTGAGAGCTGCTTTCTCACCACTTCTGCGTGGAGCACCTCATACAGAACCATTACCAAGTCTGCTGCGTAGAACTTGTGCTGTACAGGACATTTCAAAGCGTTGCTTTGCTGTTATTGTTGGATATTAATTTACAAGTGTCAGAAACAGGAACTGATTACTATAAAATCCAGGTTAGTGGTTACTTCTGGGGCAGAGGGATATACAGAAGACTAATGTATCAACAATATTCTATTTCTTGAGTTGGATAGTGGTTAAACTGCACAGATTATGTGCAATTCTGTGTAAACATTTTATAGAACATGTACACATGCACATGTGAGTGTTCACATGCACATGTGAGTGCACACACAATGTTTAAAACACAACTGCAAAACTGACCACCTTCAAAACGACCAGAGGGTACAGATGCTTACCTGCAAAGCAAAGTTTGGTTCACAGCAACCTGCTGAAGAGATATGATAGAAGCCAAAAGATAATAGAACATCTTCAAAGATCTGGTTTAAAAAAGTCAAATCCGAAATTCATATTTTGCTAAACTATTTTTTAAGAGTGAACATAAAATTTCTAGTAGACTGAAAGAGTTTACATTTAACTTACCTGTGCTGAGAAGAAAACCTGATGAAGTATATACTACTTCTATGAGAAGGAAATTGAACTCTAAGGAAATAGTGGAGAAGCAATGTTTAAAATAATAAGTAAAATAGAAAATGAAAGAAGGGGCAAGCACCCAAATACAATACATGTTCATATAATTTCTGTTTACTGTTATGGCAAGTGCTTCACAGTGAAGTTACATATCAGCCTTGTCATTATTTCTAGTTTTTCATGTGGAAAAAAACTCAGCCTCAGAGGAGTTAGGTTTCTTACATAACAGGGATAGGGTAATGTCCAGGTCATTAGGCTCCAAAGCCCAAGTTCTGCTCATCACTCACCATATTTACAAACCAAAACACAAAAAGATGACAACTTGTAATAACATAGAGACTATTTACATGTTAGCATACTTCCTTCATGTTTCCCCCCCTGTATATATCCTATCTAATAAAAGACAAAAAGGGTAATTGACTGTACCTTTGCTACACTTCCCATTGGCTAATCAGGGCGATATGCAAATTAACCGCCAACAAAGATGGCGGTTAATTTGCATACGTAGACGCCAAGCGACGGAGCGAAACCGGCTGGCCCTGGGCAGGAGCAGCGAGAGCGAAGCGCGTGCCGCGGCCTCCGCCACACCCCTGGGGCCCTCGGTGCGCGGCAAGCCGGGGGCTTAGCTAAGGCTTAGCACATACTCCCCGGTGGCCCCGAAGCAGGGCATCCTGGCAGCCTCCTGACAGGCAGGCGGCGGGGAGAGCCGAGTGGGGCAGGGGCTGCAGGGAGCCATGGAGGGGCAGGGCGGCCGGAGCCAAGTTCCCAGGGATCTGAGGAGAGTGCCTGACAGGAGCCCGGACTGCAAAGAAGGAAGAGGAAGCGGCCATGGGGAGCTCTTCCAATTCCCCTGCACGGACACCCTACCCCAGCCCCCGCACCCCCAGGGGGACAGGGAGGCTGACCAGACAGGGAAAAGACCCAGCCTTGGGGGTAGCTGCAGCCCGTATCTCCGACTCCCAATCTCTTCCCCTGCCACCCCCGCCAGGGGCGCCCACAACAATAGCACGCCTGCGACAACCCGTCAGCACCCCTGAGGCACCCGAGGCCCGTGGCCTGCTGCTGCTGGGCCCCCTCCGCTGGGGCCAGGCACGCCTCTCCTCCCTACAACTCCAGACCCTGGTGGAGGCAGGCCTGAGCGGTTCCCCAGGGTCAGACTCATTCCCCCCAACATCTCCTCCCCGACAGCAGAAGTGCACTGAACCTTTCTGGGGGTGCGGCTAAACCCATCCTCCTAGCCCGCCTGGCCCCACCCTGGCCCAGCCCCTGCCCTGCTCCAGGAGATTGGAGCCCCGCCCTGAGCACATACAGCTGCGAAAAGGCCATGTACAATTTAAAGAATGGTGCCAAGTGGGGAGGTTTGACAGTTACTCCCCCTTCAGCCTTGCCACCCCCCTAGCATCCCCCTAGCACTCCCCCCTCCCCCTAGCCAGCACCTCCAGGGTCAACCACTGCTACAGGGCTGCTGGCCAGAGCCCACCCCTCTGAGGCCTGTGGAACCCTCTGCAAAGCTTCCATAGCTACAGTCCCAGGAGACAATCATGCCCTCCTCCCCTAATCAGCACCTGTTACCTGCGAGGGTACCTGTGGGCTTAAAAATAACAATCCCTTCCCGTTTAGACATCACTTACTTGATGAAACATTTCTAGGTTTATTAGCTCAGAACCTCCTCATGACAACCCAGTGAGGTAGGCGGAGGAGAGATTACAATTCCCATGTATATGCGTATGCAGAAATGACGCTCAGAGAGGGAAAGTGTCAAGCACAGTGGTTCCCAAGGTGCAGCACACGCCCCACAGGGGGAGGTGGGGGGGGGGGAGGAATTTGATTTTAAGTGGGGACAATTCCAGAATGAGTTAACAGTGAATTTTTTGCATTGGTTCGAAGGGGCCTCATCTATAGCGTATCCTATATAATGAAAGGCTAATATGTAAATGACTGAATGGTGGAATGACCGGTCACTATGCTGTGCGCTGACCACCAGGGGGCAGACACTCAACGCAGGAGCTGCCCTCTGCTGGTCAGTGTGCTTCCCAGAGCCGCTCAGCCAGAAGCCAGGCTCACAGCTGGCGAGCACAGCAGCAGTGGTGGGAGCCTCTCCCGCCTCCATGGCAACGCTAAGGATGTCCGACTGATGGCTTAGGCCCACTAAGCCATCAGTTGGACATCCCCCCAGGGCTCCCAGACTGTGAGAGGGCACAGGCCACACTGAGGGACCCCCCCCGCCCCGCCCCGGCCCAGTGCACCGGGCCTCTAGTTTTATATAATTAGGATTTCCTTTAGTTCCTAAATATTTGTCAAAAACATTTTTAAAAGCTTTGAACTTTTCAGGTTTGGTTGTCAATCAATCTGGCCACTCTCTTGACTGGAAATAACGGCCAGAGCTCTTTGGTCTGACTGACTGATAGTGTATTTTTGCATTCCTATTATGTGGGATTGCTTTGTGTCAAAGTTGGTTCACTAAACCCTTGGTTGTGCAGACCTTGATTTAATGGACTTCAGGTTTAATGGATAAAATTTCTGGTCTATATGTCATATGTGAAAATTAATGCCTTTTTACTTTTAAAATGCTTTTAACCAAGGTTTGCTTATAATTACATTAGCAGGTTTTTTTGGTTATTCACTAATTATGAATTTTGTTAATTAATTTTTTAACAAATTTTAGCAAATAGGCCATATGTTGGAAAATTTTGCTGACATAAATATATATTACATATCTATAACTATAGTTTACATATTTGAATGCAAGAGTCACTTTTTGTAAACAATGTTCCTCAAATGATTAGCTCAGATTGAGCTGCATCGTGGGGTAATTGATTCTATTACCTGGCTAGACTTCCTGTAAGTTTTATTTAACTTCTGCCACCTGCTGGTGATGTTAAGCCATGCCCCAGCCGTGTGCGTTTGTTTATTCGAGGTGACTGGTGAATGCACGCATTTACTGGACCTATTCACTATAAATTTAAAATTAAGAGTAATACATATAGAAAACTATTCTCTGAAATTAAACTTTTTATACATATTTAATTTTAATTACACAAACGTGTCTACATAAGTAAAAACAGATAAACTGATTTGTCAATTTTTTAACATACACATTCAGAAAAATCTATTATATAATAGACTTTCGGCTTTACTGGACACCACCTCGCCAGAATTAGTCCAATATATCAAGGTTTTACTGTACAACTGAAAATCTTTATAATGTAAGTATTTTATGTATATCTTTTGAGAAGGACAATATTAATAAGGGTCTCTGGTTGGTTTCTAGAAACCAGACAAAAGTAATTATCTCAGCTTGACAATTTGATTTTTCTCTCTCCTTATCTTCAATCTTATTCTGCCTGTCAGAGCTGACAGCAATAGAGGCCCTTTCACGCATGAACTAGAGCTCGTCTTGCACCAGCAAACATGCACTATGTACCCTCCCATACTTGTTCAAGCTTTTGAGATGAACACTTTGGAGTAATCAGTTGCCTTTCACCTCTTTCTCTCCACCCTGACTCCTCTCTCCAAGAGGGAGGAGAAGCAGGAGTCTGGAGAACAAATAATCCTCCATTCAGGGGAATGGGGAAAGTGAAATGTTAAAAGATGTTTAGGAAAGTTTGTAATTCGGTGCATTATAAACCCATACTCCATAGCCAATGATTTTGAATCAGGTATGTGTAGTTATACTCATTACTATGATGTATTGGATACAATATATGGAGTCTTACAAAAGATGGCTCGGTAATACCAGATGATAGGAATCACCTAAGAGACGAGCCACATTTCTTGATTAAATAGTCTGTAAGGTAAATTAAAGAAAGGCACAATAGCCCTGGCTGGTGTGACTCAGTTGGAGCATCGTTCTGTGCACCAAAGGTTCACAGGTTTGATTCCCGTTCAGGACACATACTCAGGTTTGGGGTTTGATCCCCGGTCGGGGCATGTACAGGAGGCAACTGATTGATGTCTCTCCCTCTCACCCTTTCAATAAAAATCAATAGAAAAATATCCTTGGGTAAGGATTTAAAAAGAAACAACATGAAAAGCACACTAAATCAGCTTGTTTACAGACTTGCATTTTCGTTAGCTTGGCAGATGACTAACCCTTCCATTGAAAACAAACATGCTGCATAAAATACTAAAACTTTTCCTAAATGCCTCGATAGTCAGCATGAAGGCAAGGAAAATGTAGGCCAATATAAATGTGAAGTTGAGCCGGGGAACCCCAACTCTCCCACTCTGGGGATCAGAAGAAAACTTTATTCTGTCCAAAACTTTGGCAGTAAATTGAGAGGAAAAACATCTTCCCTGAGAATTGATAAGCTAATTCTCATGTGAGCTTCAGCCTAAATTCACCCTACCTAAGTGGTTTAAAAAACCTCAAGTGAAGAATTTAACATTTTTCTGTTAATGCTTCTCAGAACCTGTGGGAGGCAACCAAATCCCATGTTCATTCTAATGTTTCAATTATTCCCAAAGATAAAGTTCCAAGAAAAATGAGAAACTTAGATTTTAAAAATGTACAAAACCGTGAACATGAACCAGCAGAGTGGAAACCAGCTCAAAGACTTCAGATGTTGGTATTGTCAGATGCAGAATACAAAGTAGCTGTATTATATATTTTGGTAAGACAAAAAGGGAAGCTTAAATATGAACAGAGAACTTCCTCATATCCACTAGGACGGCTAAAATAAAATAGATGGGGCGCTAGAAAACGGCGGCCAAATAGGCAGATGTGTCGTGCACCTCGTGCTGGAGCCAGACTGGAAAAGCAACTAATCGGAGAACAGCCACCAGAATTAACAAATTACACACAGCTGAGGAGACAATTTACAGCAAGGAAGGGCAGAGGATGCCTGGGGATCTGGGCTGGAGAAGGACACCACTGAGAGGGTGAGGAGGAAGCTGCACTGCACCAAAGCCGCGCAAGGCTGCGCCGCGAAAGGCGCCCGAAAGACAGCCCAAGCAGCACGGTGCTGGGAGGAGAAAACTCGCAGTTCATGGTCGTTTTGGTTCTGTTTTGTCTTTGCTTTTATTTGCTAAACCCAGAACATAGGATCTTTCGATTGCAAACACTTGGCGCAGGGAGAGAGGCACAGTCTTGAGGTCCCTGAGGAGAGGTGGGGGAGGGAAGCAGGGCAGGGAGACGTGGCCAGGAATCTGGCAATGGGACATTCTTAGGCTTCCAAACCTAAGAGGCCATTTCTCTCCTGAAGAGCCAGCCCCTCCCAGTAATAGAGCCAGCCACACCCTGCCTGCGTTTTGAAAACAAAGGCAGAGGCTAAGTTTATGGGTCTGAATAGGCCCAAAGAGCCCTCAGTGACTGGATTGGAAGAGGGGCCAGTTGGCCTCCCTATTCTGTGAACCAGACTGAAAAAACTCCAGGTTGCCAGCCAATTCCACTGGTCTCCGTACAAGGATCTCTCTCCAACCAAGGCCAGAGTAATATCTGGGTCACTTGTGGAGCAGTGACTCAGGAAAAAGTCACCCATCTTATTCCCTGAAAGCGAAACAGTACCACCCCCACCTAAAGCCCTGTCAGAAACAGAGGCATGAGTGATTAAGACTGACAGCTGGCAGACAGGCAAGGAGGGCAGATTGGCCCCGCCTGCTTGCGGCCAAGGCCTGTGGAGACAGACACAAGCGGAGGGCCTGTGGAGCACTTGGAGCTCCAAGCAGGGTGCTAAAAGCCAAAGGACAGTGCCTGACAGTGGCCAGCACGAAGTACCTAACAGGAAGCCCAGAATGAGCAGACAGCACAGAATGGGGTCCTAAACCAGCTCCCATGGGGCATTAAACCTTGGCTGAAACGAACAACACTTCACTTTTTAATTTTTTTTATTACTTTTTATTTTAAAATTTTAAATTATTTTTATTTTATCTTATTTTATTTTTTACTTTTTTGCACCCTTTTCTTCTCTTTTCCCTGTTTTAGTGTTTCTGATATGAAATTTTTGGACTAGAACACATGATGTTCCCCTGGGCAGATTGGTTCCCGGGTTTGTGAGAATCGAAGAATGAATCTATGGACCGCTTGGAGCTTCAAGCTTTCTCCCAGTCGGTAGCCCTGTGTTTTTTTCCATGGACACCAATTCTAAAAATTCCCTAAACCTGCCTATATTCCCCTAAAATTCCTGTTTCTTATCTTTTCCCACCCCTTTTCCTACTCCATTCTCTTCACTACTCAATTTTTTCTCTCTTCTCCTAATTTTTTAACTTGTTCCACTTGTTAAATTTAGGCCTATTTGCTCTCTCCTCTATTCTCCTTTTCAAAAATTTTTTTTATTTTTAATTAAAAAAAATTTTTTTTTCTTCTTGTCTTCTCATTTCTTTTCTCCCTCCTCTATTCTAAACCATGGTCCTTCCCCCATTCATCCAATCCCTCAACCTTATTTTCTCTATTTAAGCTCTGCATCTACAGATTCTGCCTTTGTTTTCTGGGTTTTTTATTTTGTGCTTTTTGGTTTATTTGTTGTGTTGTGTTTTCTTGCCATAGTCTTTTTTTCCTTTTCTTTCTTATTATCATTCTTGTTCTCTTTTCTCTTTCCTAATTCTCTTTTCTCTGGTGGTCACTTTTATTGGGGTATAGGTGTCTTGTATACATTTGTGTTCTGTTCCTTCTATGTCGTGTCTTGTATTTTTGTATTTTGTGCTGTTTGGTCAGCGCCTCCACAATGGTTGGCACTACGCGGTAGGGAGCGAGCCACATAATCAGACACCCTGAGAGGAGACTCCACCCATGAACAGGACAATAACATCCAAGACCCAACTACATCAGGAGAACCCAATTATCTCAAGTAGGAGGCCTCCCTAGTGACATTGGGTGAAAGGAGAACTAATACATGTCTAATAATTATAGGAGGAAAAGAGAGAGAATGAGCAGAATTAATATTTAAAAAGATAATTGCTGGAATTTTCCAGAAATGATGGAAGAAGCCTCCACGGATTCAAGAAACCCAACAACTCTCAAGTAAAAACAGAATACATATTAAATTTTTTAGGAAAAGCTATACCTATATTTGTCCACTTTTGTGGATTATTAAAAAGCAAGCTAAAATAAATTTTCAGGGTATTCAGTAGGAATATATATATGTATATATATATACTCATAATACTATATATACTCACATATATGCTATATATAGAAATCAAGGAAGTATAAAAAAGAAACAGACTGGGACCAAAAAAAAAAATAGAAAAAACAAAATAAGATGGTTGGTATAAAGCCCGCTTTCCTCATCACCCACAGGTGTTTCTGACAGCACCCTCCAAAAAAACTTCCTGCACAGGAACATCGGAGTCTGTTTCCAGGGCAACCTGATTCGTGAGATTGGTACAATTGCTTTGAAAAATGATTATTACATAATTAAGTTGGATTTGTGTGTGCCCTATTACACAGCAATTTCACTATCATATATAAACTCTAGGGGAAAAACTTGCTTATGTACACCAGGAGGTATGTACAGTGTTTATGAATAGTAGACTGCATATATAAATTGTGATATATTCATTCAAGGACATTTTATACAACAGTGGAAAAGGACAATTGCTATGCATCAACAGAGATGCATTGCAAAAATATAATAGCAAAACAGGCATGTTACAGAACACACAAAAAGTAAATCCATTTAGGTAAAGTTCAAAAACAAGCAGAACTATATACTGTTGTTACATATACATATACACACTTATGTATATACTAGAGGCCTAGTGCATGAAATTCATGCACTGGGGTGGGGTGTCCCTCAGCTCAGCCTGCACCCTCTCCAATCTGGGACCCCTCATATGTAGAATATATATATATATATATATATATATATATATATATATATATATGCACACACACACACACACACATATACATACACACACACACATACACACACACATACATACATATATATATGAATACATATATGACTATTAAAAATATAAGGGAATGATTATTGCAAAATTCAGGATAGTAAATTACCTGTGGAGATGGGGAAAGGGAAGCAGATGCAATCGAGGCTTCTAAGGTACCAGTAGTATTCTTTTTATGAGTGGTGGGTCCCTGAATGTTCAATTTATTATTTTTCTTCAAAGTATACACATTCTTTATATAATATTTTAAATGCATGTTATACATCACAATGAAAAAATCATTTAAAACAGATACAGTAGTCCCCCATCCATGATTCACTTTCCAAGGTTTCAGTTACCCGTGGTTAACTGTGGTCCAAAGATATTAAATGAAACATTCCAGAAATAAACAATTCATAAATTTTAAATTGTGCATTGTTCTGAGTAGCATGAAGAAATCTCATGATGTCTTGCTCCTTCAGACCAGAGCCTGACCCATCCCCTTGTCCAGCTATCCACGCTGTGCACAGCTGTGCATGCTCCCTGCTCCTTGGTTACATGGTATCCGTCTTGGTTATCAGATTGACTGTCGCTATGGCAGTGCTTGTGTTCAGGTAACCCTTATTTTACTAATAGTGGCCCCAAAGTGCAAGAGCAGTGATGGTGGCAATTCGGATATGCCAAAGAGAATTCATAAAGTGCTTTATTTAAGTGAAAAGGTGAAAGTCTCTCGACTTAATATGGATTTTATTTCACATCAATTCAAGAAAAAGGGTGGAAGATATTTTGAGACCACATTCACATAACTTTTATTGCAGTGTATTATAACTTCTATTTTATTGTTATTGTTGTTAATCTCTTCCTGTGCCTAATATATAAATTAAAATTTATTATAGTTTTGTGCATATAGGAAAAAACACAGTATCTACAGGGTTCTTCAGTACCGTCTGAGGTTCCAGGCACCCACGGGGGGTTGATATCCCCTGCAGCGAAGGGGGGACTACTGTACTCAACAAAATTTGTTGAAAGGAGGTGTGGGGGTGTATTTTTTTAAGTGTTTGCAAAAACAGCTTTGAAGAAAAATGATGTTTAAGCACAAGAAGATTAAGGGAAAAAAACCACACAGAAACTTTCTGTTTCCTGAATTTTTCCCTGGGAAAAGTACACATTCCCTGGGTTTTCGGCTTGTCAGCCTCTTTACTAGTAAGGTTGGATGCGCAGGGTGAGGGAGGAAATTGGAAGTAGTCAGAGAAGCTAGTGTCCTGGCCGGTCTCATCACTGTCTTGTGTCTCCGGGTCCTGCCTGCACCTGGACTCCTGCCCCAGCTCCTGGCAGAAGCTCCGCGACCCACCAGGAGGTTGTGACCTGCGTGGCTGTTGCCCTGCGTGGGACGGGATCAGAGGAGGGGAGGAGATGGCGGCGGAGGAGGCTCTAGGTCAGAACCTGTAGCGGGAGAAATGCCAGGGGACATGGAAGAGGGCAGAGCTGTCGCGTGGCCCGGGGCTCTCAGCCAGGAGTGGGGAAATGCTGATCTCCGGAAGCTGCCTCGGGATTCAGGGTGAAGAAACAAGAGCTGAGATGCTTGCGCTCTGGAGGGCTGGGGCGGTCATCCTGGCAGCTCGCCCTCGCCCTCTGCAGTGGTCCCATGCGCCAGCCCTTCCGCAGGTACCTCTGCAGCCTTTCCCACGGGTTCGCGGCAGGGCAGTCTCCGAACCGTCGCGGAGCCATGCGCGTTTAATTACAACCGAGGCAGCCTTGGGAAGGCACGGCCTCAAGTGCAGTGTTCCTCTGAGCCGCAAGGTGGTACAGCAGCACAGCCCACGGCTTACAGAGCCCCGAATTCAGCTGTAAAACGCTTCCTGGGGCACAATTAGCCCGACCTGCAACCACCTCGCAGTCTCCTGCGGGCATTCCTTGTTTCACATTCCCGGCCCCTCACCTCGCCTGACTGTAAAGCCCACACCTCCATGCCCAGTCAGGATCTGGAGCATCTTCTCCTTTCCGTTCACTTCTGCTTAGGTTTCTCCCCCAGTTTCAGGTTAGAACTGCTGCCTTATGCTCATGGCACCCGTCCTCACGGCACCGCCCAGACAGTGCCATGCACACAGGACAGGTGAATCCTAGGGGCTCCTGGGGCCGTCACATCCACTCGGGTGAGCAGTCAGCAGACTGTCCGCACCACATTCCATTCCACCTGGTGTGTTCAAACCTGCTCCTGCTTTTTTATTTTCCCATTTCCACCAGCTCCCACCCCACACATCCTCAGTAGCTTTTTTGGGGGGGATTTTTCTACTAGTATTTCATCATGTCCATGCTGTTTACAATTAGCTTTTATTCTAAATATGCTCTAAATTGTACTCCTAATTTAGTCTCTGCTCAAAATGTCAACTTACCAATATAGTCTTTCCTTACCATGCTGGTCAAATAGCAACTACCTTCCAGCACTCTTTAACCCCTTACGTTGCTTTGTTTTCCTTCTTTGCCCCCTTGCCACCTGAGGTAAGTATTTATTATCTCTTCCACTAGGCAGCGGTTCTCAACCTGTGGGTCTTGACCCCTGAAAATACATCCTGCATATCAGATATTTACATTACGATACATGACAGTAGCAAAATTACAGTTATGAAGCAGCAACTAAAATAATTTTATGGTCTGGGGTCACCACAACATGAGGAACTGTATTAAAGGGTCGCGGCATTAGGAAGGTTGAGAACCACTGCTAGAGCCTACCCGAGTGTAACTTATATCAAGTTCCCTTTCAATATAAGGAGAGGAGAGTGAGCATTTAAAATTGGGGACCTGGAGTGTAAGCTCCCCGAGAGCTGGGACTTTGCCAGTTTTGTTCCCTATGTTCTTAGCCTTAGAACAGCGTCTGGCATGTAGTGGGCACTTGGTAAATGTGCTCCCAACATGGTAAATAGGTTTCAGAATGAAATAACAATAATTTAAAAACCCTTATCTTTGAAAACCAACTACCACCTTATGCCATGATTTTCTTCTTGATATTTAGTTGTGGTTGTTTTGTAGGATTGGAACATGTCTGGTATCTAAAAACCTTAAAATATTTTTTGAATGGTCAGTGACACGTGAGAGAAAAAACTCCCGTCTTGAGGTACAGGTAGAACTTCCTGAACCTGGTTCTGCCTTTCTTACCCAAGGGAGGGAATCTTAATGAGCTTGAGGACAAAAGCCAGTGCCTTTCCAGTGTAACTCCATGGTTTAATTGTTCACTCTCCTCTACTTATACAGTGGGGCCTTGACTTACGAGTGTCCCGAAGGAGCTCGGTCTCAGAACGAATTAAACTCATAAGTCAAGGCCCCACTGTATTGAAAAGGATCTTGATAGCCGTGACAGGTTGAATAAGTCCCCCTCCTCCGTCCCCTCGGTATGTTCAGGCCCTTATCTCCAGAACCTGTGAATACATTATATGCACAAGGGACTTCGCAGGTGTGATGAAGTTAAGGACCTTGCGATGGGGAGGTTATTTCGGATTCTCCAGGTGGGCCCGATCGAATCTTCTTAAACTGTAGTCAAAGGCAGATGTGATTAGAGAGGAAGAGTCAAAGAGTTGAAACATGATTTTGATGATGGGGGAAGGGGTTAGAGCAGTGGTTCTCAACCTTCTGGCCCTTTAAATACAGTTCCTCATGTTGTGGTGACCCCCAACCATATAATTATTTTCGTTGCTACTTCATAACTGTAATGTTGCTACTGTTATGAATCGTAATGTAAATATCTGATATGCAGGGTGGTCTTATGCGACCCCTGTGAATGGGTCGTTCAACCGCCAAAGGGGTTGCGACCCACATGTTGAGAACCGCTGCTCTAGAAGCTGGAAATGGATTCTCCCTCAGAGGCTCCAGAAGAGATGCAGTCCTGATGTCACTTTGATTTTAGCCCAGTGAGACCCATGTTATACTTACAGAGCTGTAAGACAATAAAATTTGGGTTGTGTTAGGCTACTAAATTTTTTTATTTTTTTTAATTTTATTTTTTATTTCTTAAAGTATTACAAAGAGTATTACACATGTCTCATTTTTTCCCTCCTTGACTTCCCCCGGCTTCCCCCACCCCCCAGTGTCTTGTGTCCATTAGTTATTCTCATATGCATGCATATAAGACCTTCGGTTGATCTCCTACCCCCACCCCCAACCCTCCCCAGGGTTCCCACTGTAGTTTCACAGTCTGCTCAATGCTGCTCTGCCTCTGTATCCATTTTTTTTCATCAGTCTATAATGGTCCTTATTATCCATAAATGAGTGAGTTCATGTGGTATTTTTCTCAGCTTCCCAGGGGCTGTCTCAGTCTCACAGGGGCCATCTCAGCCTCACAAGGGCTGTCCCAGCCTCACAGGGGTCGTTCCAGCCTCACAGGGGCCGTCTCAACCTCACCAGGGCTGTCTCAACCTCACTGGGGCCGATTCAATCTCACCGGGGCCGTCTCAACCTCACCAGGGCCATCCCAGCCTCACCGGGGCTGTCTCAGCCTCACAGGGGCCGTCTCAACCTCACATGGGCCGTTTCAACTTCACCAGGGTCGTTTCAACCTCACCAGGGCCGTTTCAGCCTCACCAGGGCAATTTCAAGCTCACCAGGGCTGATTCAACCTCACTGAGGCCGTTTCGACCTCACCGGGGCCGTCTCAACCTCACCGGGGCAGTTGCAACCTAAGCTACTAAATTTGTGGTAATTTGTTACAGCAGCAATAGGCAACTAATACATTACCTTCTGTTTGAAAAAATGCTTTGCATTCCCCAGAGTGAAAGAAGAGAGGCCAGGCTAGGCATCTAAAGCCGTGCTGTCCAATATGACGGCCACTAGCCACAGGTGTGGACTGAACACTGGCAATGTGGCCAGTCCGACCTGAGATGTGCTCTGAATGAAGAACACACAGAGATCTGAGAGATTGAATGTGGACAAAACCTCATTAATGATTCAGTCACATCAATTCCATGTTGAAAGGACACCATTTTGGATATATTCATTTAAATAAAATATATTATTAACATTTATCTCACCATTTTTTAACTTAAAAAAGTGACTTTTAGAGAATGTAAACTACACACCTTGCTTGCACTTGTGGCCTACATGAGCTGTGACATTCAGGTCCAAGAGGAAAGATCAGGGTTTTTCTTTTTTGCGTCTTTCTGTATTGGACTGTGAGAGAAGGTGTCGCTTGGGTCACTGTATCGTTAGCATCTAGAGCATGGCTGTCACATGCTTAGTTTACTTGCCAAGCATTTGATGTTGCTGACCCTAGAAGATGCTTTGACAAGGCATAAGATGGTAAGTTTGTCTTGAACAATTGTTTTGAAGGACCTAGAAACTGGTCTAACTAAAAACAAGATCAACAAGTGGGTCTTTTCCTTTTTGGCCAGTATTTGTTGGCCTACCTTACCCCTCCCGGCCAGGGTTAGTTAGCATTTCCAAAAAATAAAGATGTCAAAAACCCAAAGGCAGCCTCAGATGTCTGAGCCCAGATACCAACAAGCATTCCACATAGTGATTTCTGTTTGGCCTATTTCTTATCTCTGTGGCAATTTTTCAGTAATGTGGAGAAAAATGCCTTGAACTTAGAACTTAGGAGATAAACACTTCATTTGAAATTTTAATTCTCCTCTGATTTGCTCCATGATCAATTAGCTTCCCTGTGGTTTCCTTCACTGTTTGTTTATAAGGACCAAGTACTGTGAGGATTAATTAGTGACTCTAATTAGAAATATTTAAAAAGTATCCGGAATAATTTGCCTCAGAAACAAATTATTCTGGCAAGGATTTTGGGTTCTGATCAGTTGCTTTACTACAATGTGGACATTGACATTTGCAAAATCTATTGTAGTTCAACAGCTAGTATAGGCCCACAATACCATTGAAAGTGTCCATCATGGATATACGCAGTGAAATATTGCTATTTTCCTCCCCCCCTCCCTGTATGATGTCATTTGCTTAACTCAAATGAACTTTGTGCCATTAAAAATGGGGAAATACAATTGATTTCAATGCCATTTGAGTCTGTTTTGAGGTATTGTGGACGGAAATATCCTGGTTACTTGGTTGGGATGATTCATGTAGTAGAGCAGTCTGGGAATAAACTTTATCTTGTCCTTGTCTTTATTTTTGTTTTCTATATGGAAACTAATCATTTGAGGTTGGCAACGTGGATTTGGGCTAAATTTCTTCAATGAATTTTTTCCACGGTTCTCTACTTCAGACAAAAAATTTCCAACTCCAGGCTGTTTTCCAAAAGCAAATCTACTCACGGCTCTCTGGAAGACTGCTAGCCTGTCAGATACTACAGTCCGCCCTCCTCTGAGGTTGGTTAGGTTCAGAATTCATTGCATTTTACTCAAAAACAGAGTGTTGCAATTTATTTCCAGGAGCAAGAAGGCAAAATAGTAATGAAAACGTTGTCAGTGGAGACTGCTGCCTGGTACACAGACCGAGCTCATTAGCCTGACCCCCATGCTGGGCCGGGGGATGGGTGACCAGTGAGCAAGTGCTGGTGGTGTAACTGAAGACAGCATGTGCTCAGATTCATCACTCCTGCTGGCAGTGCTGCCTTCAGCAAGCAGTAGGCTGGTTTGGTTAAATGTGCGCGCGCGCGCGCGCACACACACACACACACACTCATGTTTTTCCTGATGCTTCGATAAAGCCTGGGAGTAACTGACTATCTTGTCACTGTGAAAATGTCATATTCACAGGAAACAAATAACATGCCCACCAAAGAATGAGGCTATATAAATGAAGAGATCAAGGCATCAACACCCATGGAGAAAATAATAGAAATCCAATTCAACTGTTTCTTAATAGTCTGTAGCAGCCCATTCTAATGGTATGGTAGGATTTATAATAACCACATATGTTTATTCCCTTACTAAACTATTTCAATAGCTCAAGGCTCCTGTTTAAAAATTGAAGACCACTCACTAGTTAAATTATGTTTCTTTTAATTGATGAAGTATGGAGTAAACAGCTTAGGGTTTGGGAGCGTGCCATTAGACCATGTACAACTAAGCACATTTAAATCAGCTTTGAAGTTGCCCATGTCACATGCCCTCCCCTGCCCCCTTCCTAGTGAATGAATAGCTTTTGTCCATGTAACATTATGTTCAGTTTGAGGGCTGCTGGAAGCAATGTCTTTTATTCCCATTTTATTTTCTTTATTGTGCGAGTTCGCAGAGCTGGAGGCTATCCTCGCTGTTTAAAGCTCATCTTTGTGAATTGATTGTACTGGGAGGCCGTCAAAACCTAAAGAAATGTGGCCTTGGTGAATGGCCATGGAATAATATGACAGCATTTTCAGAGTAGCCCAGCACTGGGAATACTCCTCATGGGCCAGGCAGGTATAAGGCAGGCATTTTCATTCTCAGAGCCACTGGCAAAGGAAGGTAGACATTTCGTTGGCCATTTGTTTTTCTGCTTAAACAAATATATCTGGAGCGTAGCCGTTTAAAAGTCTGCACAGGCGCCTGCAATAGAATCACCTGGGGAGCTTCCTCTACCTGCAGGTTGATGAGTCTCACCCCAGACCTACTGAATCACAGCCTCTGGGGATGGGGCACCTGGGAAGCCCACTTTCTTCAAATACATTTTTATTTTTAGAATAGTTTTAGGTTTGCAGAAAAGGTGCAAAGATAGTACAGAGTTCCCATTTATGTCACATCCAATTTTCTTTATTCATTTGTAACAATTAATGAGCTACTATAGATACATTATTATTCACTAAAGTCCACACTTCATTCACACCAAGTCCTTTTTCTATTACAGCTTCCTATCCAGGGCGCCACGTGACATTTACTTGTTATGTAAATGTCTCCTTAGGCTTCTCTGGGCTGAGTTTCTCAGATTGTCCTTGTTGGTGGTGACCGTTGAGACTTTAGAGGCAGACTAGCGAGTATTTTGTAGAATGTCTCTCCGTTGGGAGTTGTGTGATGTTTTCCTCATGGTTAGACTGGCCTCACTGGGTTTTGGAAGGAAGGCCACAGAGGTAAGTGCCCTTCTCATCACATCACACCAAGGGTCCTGCTATCAACATGGCTCACTGTGGATGTTAACCTGGCTCACCTGGCTGAGGTGGCTTTTGCAGGCTTTTCCACGGTAAAGTTACTCCTTCTCTCCCACCTTTCCATCTGTACTCTTCGCACAAGCTCATTGTGGGTAGCCCACACCTCAATAGTGGGCAGTTATAGTCCACCTCCTTGGAGGGGGAGTAGCTACATAAGTTATTTGGAATTCTTCTGCATGAGAGATTTGTCTATTTATTTATCTCTTTAATAATTTATATCAGCATGGATATCCTATTTAATAAAGAGGCAATATGCTAATTTGTCCATTACGGTGTCCGAGTCATGACCAGTCAACGGGTTGCACACGCACAGGAGCTGGGGGGCGGGGACTTCTGCCCCCAGCGGAGGCACGCCCAGGCCTGCCCAGCACTAACGTCCTGCCCAGGGCTGAGGTGAAGCTGCTGCCTGTGTCCCTGACCTGGGACGTGGCACTGCCTGCGAGCGTCCCCCTCCAGCGCAGAGCTGCTTCAGTGTCTCGGTGAACTTTGCCACCGACCCAAGGAGAAAACCGAGAGGAGAGAGGCCGGGAGCTCTGGATTCCCAGCGCTTCAGTCACTTGAAAACAGCCCCACTTGGAATGGGAGGTGGCTGTACGTTCAGCTGAGAAGTGAGGGGGCTGAACACCACTGTCGCTGGGCTCCGGTCAGTCTGAGGCCTGAGCATCCACCACGAGAAGGAATAAGCGGAGGGAGGGGCCCAGAGGAAGGGAGGACAATCGAAGGAAATGTGTCTAGGCTTTCCCCAGCCCTCTCCCTCTTTCCGCTGCCCTCAAAAGCCCTGGGCCCGGCCACAGTTCTGCCTCCACCTTTTAGTCCCCTGTTCTCCAACCACAGAAGAAAGAAATAAGGAAGGAGTCCGTGCTGCCTCCAGAAAGTATCTATATACCTGATCGGCCGGTTGCCTCCCTCAGAGGACCGTCAGTAGGACATCCCGCGAGGGCTCCCGGACTGTGAGAGGGGGCAGGCGGGCTGAGGGACCCCCTTCCCCTGTGCACGAATTTTCGTGCACCGGGCTTCTAGTTGGGTTATAATCCAATACTACTTTGTTAATTGAATTACTGCAGCTTTGTCCATTGGGAACTCTTCCAATTGGCTCCTATATCCCCTATATATATATATATATATATATATATATACCCATCATTGTATTTTTTGGGGTGCACTTCTGGGACTTTTTGCCACTAAAAGATGCTCTAAAAATCCACATATTTAACAGACCCCAACACACTAAAAGTCAAAATTTATCATTTTCAACCATCAAACCCAGACATTTCCAAATGGCTTGTTTATTTGTGGTTGTGGAACAAAGTGATTAAAAAGGTCATAGAATAATTTGTATCCTAAAACTCTCTCTCCTTTTACTCTGTAGCATGTCTAGCCAAGGCATGTAAGTCCAGTCAAGAGACTGGAACTCATCTGAGGAGAATCATCAATGGAGTGTTTTCCCAGGAGGTGCAGGGCTTCTGGGCACAAGCACATCACTGGGAGAGGCCAGCGTTGTCTGAGTAGCCTGGTCTCTATTAAAGAGCATCTTGAGTCATATCAGCTGCCGTCTTGGGACTCTCTGGTGACTATCCTGAGAGGGAGGGTCAGGAAAGACCCGTGGGTAGCAAGTCTGAGGGCTGGCAGTGGAGTGGGCTGGAGCGTCATTCACAGAGCGTTGTGTGGGCTACGGCCGGGTTGACTGAGCCTGTGCTGCAGAAACTGAAGGAAGTGACTGTTCCCACAGGGTGCCGAGTGTGTGTCTGTGTGTGTGCGTACACATGAACTTGCATGTGGGCAAACATTTCTTCCATCTTATAACTGGACTAGTGGCCCGGAATTCATGCACATTAAAAGGGAATTAATTAGAGGAAATATTTTAATATTGCTAATTGCCCTTTCTCTATAATAGAAGTGTCAGAGATGAAAGAAAATTAGTAAAATATATATGAAAATCTCCCTCCTGTCAGAGTCTGGGGCGCACTGCGCGACCTAGAGTCAAGTCCCCGCCCACCTGAGTGCACCTCCAAATAGTTCAAGACCCAGACCCGGCTGGCCCCACCCCCATCAAGCCCCACAGGGCAAGGGGCACAGCCTCAGGTCCCCCATCAAGCCCCACAGGGCAGGGGGCACAGCCTCAGGTCCCCCGGCCCAGCACCAGGTGGAGGGCATAGCCTCAGGTCCCCCGGCCCAGCACCAGGTGGAGGGCACAGACTCAGGTCCCCCATAAAGCCTCACTGGGCCGGGGGCGCGGCCTCAGGTCTCCTGGCCCCAGCGCTGGGGCAGGGGGAGGGCCCAGCCTCAGGTCCCCTGGCCTGGCCTCAGGTCCCCTGGCCCCTGCGCCAGGGCAAGGGGTGTGGCCTCAGGTCTCCCGGCCCCAGCGCAAGGGTGCAAGGGCTCGACGACCATTTGCATAAAATTCTTTATTATATAGGATTAGATTGAGAGCCCTTTGCTGCAGCACGTGCGTGCTGTGTCAACCCATCAGATCCATGGCGGCACCTCTAGCACCCGTTTCAGATTTTTGTTGAACGCTCTGCAGCGATGACAGTGCAGCCACGTAACATAGAACCACCAGCTTGAAGGGAACTGGCTCTTGCCTTTCTTGGCTCTTCCTTGGTCTCCATATTTGCTTTTGCTCCTCTTCCTTAGCTGAACATCTGTTTACTTCAGAAGGCATCTGGTAGTGTTTCTAATTAGTGATAACAACAAATTATGCACACCTTCACCTCACGGCATTTTAAACTGCTGAATGTCTGGTCTCATGGCCAGGAATCACTTGTCAGTTATTATTATGTATACCCCCACAGCACCCATTTTGATTGTTTTTTCTACTCTCTACCTTAGGCCACTCCTCTTGTCTCTGTCCGCCCTCCCCTCCACACAACCTCTCCCCCTCAGTTCTGCAGAGGACAGTAAGAATGGCCTGCAGGTAATCTCCTCCTGGCAGGTGCCAGTGCCAGCAGCAGCTGTCCTCCAGGTATGGTTCTTGGCACACTTCTTGCATTCTGGAAGCACCATGGCTTCTGTGCTTTTGTTGTTATTATTTTTATTGGGGGTTGGGTGTGTTGTGTTTTGTCTCACAGGGATTTTTCCCATCTGTTTCTGGGCTTGAGTTTATGGCAGAGGTTCATTTGAAATAGGATTGCTAGGTTTTATTTTCCCATTTGAGGCAAGAGTGTAGATGGGCTGTACTTTTAATTCCCTTTCTGCCACATCGGAGGAATTTGTCATTTTATTCCTAAAGTACAGAGGAAAAAGAACCACATCTGAAATAATCTAATGCAAATGTGTGCCAACAACTCCAACTCCACCAACCCTGGTACAGCAATTTCAAAAATGTGTGTGATTATCTATGTTCAAGTCACTCTTTTGAGTTTCCACTCAAGGTCTGTAATAATGATGATAAAAGTAACGTTAACAGCAATAAAGTAGCGTACTTTCGTTGAATGCTGTCTAGTTGATAAAAATCTCTTCCCATAGCTTAGTTTTCACAATAGCTACTAGTATATCCATTTTATGGTTGAGGAAACTGATGTGGGAGATTTTTTTTTCTCCTTCAAACACAGAAAGGTCCTAAAGGTGTACAATGATAATTTGACTGGAGAAGCTCAGTAAATAAACCAAGCAACTGAATTACAAGAGGGCTGGAAAGGAATGGAGATACCAATAAGGAAGAAAGCTCTTCGTGTACCTTCGAGGATTTGGACGGAGCGCTAGGTGGAGCTAGGGCTTGCCTCTAGGACGGTGACTCAGGATTCCTGCCCAGGATCTGTCTCCTGGACTATTTCTCCTGGGCCCTCCCTTCTGGCCTCAGGCTGCTCTGAGCTTCCCCTAGCCAGTTCCTCTCCAGGCCTGCCCCCCACTGAGGAGGTACTTTCCTGCCTGCTCCCTAAGGATGCTCCTCTGGGCTTCTAGCCACTGAGCCCTGACCTTGCTGTCACCTCCCTCCATTCCCTTCCTCCAGGAGGTCTCAGTT
Source organism: Myotis lucifugus (assembly GCF_000147115.1). Taxonomy (NCBI): domain Eukaryota; kingdom Metazoa; phylum Chordata; class Mammalia; order Chiroptera; family Vespertilionidae; genus Myotis; species Myotis lucifugus. The sequence goes on from NW_005871055.1 coordinate 3,277,040, forward strand.
GGATTCTGCACTAACCCCTTACCCATTTCTTCTTCCCAAACTGTCAGAGAACATCTGGAATGCTACTCAGCTATTAAGGCGAATTCTAGCCTTCAGCAAAGCCTGGCTTTTTATGCATTAAAATGCTGAAACCTTGGGTCCTTCCCTGCAACGGTTGTCCAGGCTCATGGGCTAGCGTGGCCCATCACCAGAAGCGTCCCTTCTTCCTCATGGCCAGTTATGGGCACGCCCACGGCAGAGGGTGTTGGGGCATTTCAGGGGCTCTCCTCTCAGGTTTCCTTTGGGCCAGGCAAGCCACCTTGCACAGGCTCCCAGAAGGCACCTTTCCTCTTGGTTTTTGCCCGCTTTCCCTTTCCACCTCTCTCCTTCAGGGTTCTGCTTGGTCTTGCAGTGAGGACAGCTTCTCTTCTTGTTCAGGTGTGGCCAAGCTCTGTTAACTCTGGATCCTTGACGTTCTTCAGAGCCAAGTACCTATAAGATAAAACAAAAACAACAACAACAAACTCCTCTTGCTAATACCCAAGCTGATCTCATTATGCCAAGACCTTCCCACCCTGGACACACACAACACAAACCAGGGATGAGGTGGGGAGGGTGAGGGCGAACGGAAGCTCCTTATGCCATTAGCGATTCTCCAGTAGCCTTGAAGATTCCCAGGCCCTACCTAGTTTTGGGCCAGCGTTAGTTCCCTCTAGAGCAGGATGCCCATCACCTCTGTTTCTTTTAAAACCTGCACTTTCTTTGGTAGCAAGTTCTGCTTCTCTTGTCAGGGACAACATCACCTTGGAGCAGAGCAAAGATGACTAACATTCCACGGCCCAGTGCTGACTGCTCATACTTCCCGGGTTTCCATCTGCCCCAGGTTTCCCTGATGACTGTGACCTTCCCTGTATTTTATTTTTAGCAAACCTTCATTGAACAGTTATTCAAATACTAGAGGCCCGGCCCATGAAATTTGTGCACGGGTACGGTCCCTAGGCCTGGCTTGCGATCAGGGCCAACTTCCCCAGCTGCTGGCATCTGGCCCGTCCCCCGCCACCACCCACCCCTGGTTCCCCATTCGCCATCTTGCACCCGAGGTGGGCTTGGCCCAGGATATACTTCGAGCCCGTGTAGGAGACTGTGATCCCCCTGGTGGAGGCCCGTTCACGGGAGGTGCTTTTGTGTAGAATTTCTTTCAGGGAAGGGATGGGGTGTGGGCCCAATGCCCGAGAGAGTTCCAGGGGGCCAGTGGCACCATCAGGGTCATTCTGGTCACTCCTGAACGTTCACCGAGTTTATTCACTGGAGGATTCTAATTGCAGGGTCCTGGGGCACGACAACCCATCCCACAAAAAGGTCCCATTATATTTCAGGTTGCATCACCACTGAGGAGGGTAAGATCAGGTGCTTTAAGCAGAGAACACGGAATTCTGAACAGGGTTAGAATTCAACAGCAACAGGTTTCTCAACAACCCACCTAACCAACGCCTGCTACCTTGCTGATAGCTTCTCCCTCCCACTCAGGGAGCAGGTGGGGAGGAGTGAGGAGCAACTGTCTGCAGCTGTGGGCAGGCCTGTGTCTCGGCTGTGGGGAAAGAATGTCAGCTGGCTGGCCCCACCCACCCATCCCCGGTTCCCCATTCACCAAAGGGCGATTGGAGCCTGCTTGCGGGGGGGAGAGGGGGGTGAAGGACCATGAGGTTGGCCTTTCCCACTGCTAGTTGCCCTCTGTGTGGGGCAACTGGCAGGGTGGGGGCCTTGACCTGGCGCCGCCCACTTCCACCACCACCCACCCCTGGTTCCTTGTTCCCCATCAGGCGATTGGAGCCTGCCTGCCCGGGGAAGGGACCGAGAGGTTGGACAGGCCTTCGATCAGAAAATCTGGGTCGGCGGGCTGGGGGCAGCTCCTGCATTGAACGTCTGCCCCCTGGTGGTTGTTCCGCTCGTTCAGTAGATTTGCATATTACCCTTTTATTATATAGGATTGTGCCAGGGAGGTGGTACAAAAAATGGAAAGGTTTTGTTCTGGATCTCCTGAGACCTGTGATGCAGGGAGAGGTAGCTGGTGGGTACACATTTTCATAATCTACATTTCCTTTGTATTATTTATTTGTGTTTGCAGTTCTAGTGAATGGGGTGTTACGAAAGCTCCAGGGGAGGGCGAGGTGAACTTTGATGTAGATGGTCAGGAGAGTTTTCCTCTGAGAGGTGAAATTTGGTCATGGCCTGAAGGATGTCTAGGACTGTGACTGGTAGGAATATGCAGTTGGAAGAGGGCTCAGGCACAGCAGAGCCCTAGAACGTGACACCTTGGGGCTTGTCCTCAGAGACCCTCCCGTGGCTAGTCTGGCTCTGTGGCAAGATGTGGGGAAAGGAATGGGAAGGGATGTAGGAGTGATGCTGTTGAGGGTTCCCGTAGTAGAGGAGTGTTTTTCCAGTTATTCCAGTGATAACAGTATAAAAAATACTTTATATATACATTAAAAAGATTCAGCCTAATTCTCTACAGGAGGAAGACAGCTATCACTTAACCACTATACTGTTAATTCCAGTTTTGAGCTTTTTAGAAGATGTAGGGGAAAACATGCACCAGCATCCTTGTTCCTGTGTGGAAACTATTTTCCAAAAATGAATAATTGATTGTGTCTGTTTGTCTGTCTGACTTTGTAAATGGCTTTATGCCTTTTATTTTTGTTTTGTGCTTGCAGTCTGTATGTTTGGGGGTTTGAGAATGCAGGCGGGGGCCCATCTGCCTGGATTTCCACCTCCACTCTGCTACTCCCCAAAGGTGTGATGAGCAAGTACTGAACTCTCCTGTTCCTTTGTTTCCTCTTCTGCAGAATGGAGATAATGACGGTACATTCCAGGGTTATTGTGAGGGTTAAATGAAATTATACATGTAAAAAACTCTCCTTCCTGGCACAGAGTAGACAATAAGTTTTCCTTATTATTACCATGCTTTTAAAAATTAAATGAATTATTCATATTGGTATTGAAAAATTGGAAGAGTAATACATACACATGGTGAAGCAACAGCCACAACCAATTCCCTGGTTTGTACCAGAGGGTGAATAGTGAATGAAACTCCCCCCCCCCCACCACCACCCCCGTGCCTCCCGTGCCTCCCGTGCCTCCCAGCCTGAGGCCCTGACTGTTACATTTTAGTGTATGTTTCCAGAATCAGGTTGAGATTCTAGAGCATATTTATGTGTGTGTGCCTCCCTCCCCCTGAATCTGAAATATATGTGTGTGTTTGTGCATGTATCCATAGATGCTTAAAGACATATATGTATCATTTGCACCTTATATTGTCACATTATAACATATCTTAGTGATCATTTTATATCTGCTTTATGGATCTATATAATTCTTTTAAATGATGACATAATATTTTATTTTATACTAGAGGCCCAGAGCATGAAATCTGTGCACTCGAGGGTTCCCTCAGTCCAGCCTGTGCCCTCTCGCAGTCCGGGAGCACTTGGGGGATGTCTGACTGACAGCTTAGGCCCGCTACCTGTGGGGAACAGGCCTAAGCCCCTAAGGTGTCAGTCAGACATCCTTCACCACTGTACTTGCCAGCCATGAGCCCGACTCAGGGCTCTGGCTGAGCAGCGCTCCCCCTGTGGGAGCGCACTGACAACCAAGGGGCAGCTCCTGTGTTGAGCGTCTGTCCCCTGGTGGTCAGTGGGCATCATAGCGACCGATCACTCTGCTGTTTGATAGATTTGCATATTGGCCTTTTATTATATAGGATATATAAACTCAGTCCCTTATAAATGGAATATTAAGATTGTTTCCAGTCTTGTGTTACAAACAATGTTCCAATGATTATTTTAATACATTTTCATTTTGATGGATATTACCAAATTGAAAATTAGGAAGTGTATTCTTCCCTGTTTTCCTATAAACTCTTCAGTGCAATCTACATTTTTCATGTATGCTTTGTGAGGTGAATTTACTTTGGGGGATGTGATGTGAAATGTTGTATTCAGCTTCAAGGTGGTATAGAAAAACCAGAGGTTACCTACATGTGAGATACAAAGAGGATTTTTTTAGTGAAGGAAATCTCTCTGATGAAATATTATTACCCTTAAAATGTTTCTCTTGAAAAAAAAATTTGCTTTATCAAGCACAAAAAGAAGGTTATACATTTTTATTTATCACTAGTGAATCTATTGTTGTCTTAATATACTTTAAAACAAATCTGAGTTAAAAAAAAACAAGGAAGAAACATCTGTGTATGATAGGTGAATATTTTAAAATAGTACATTAATTTTATTTTTAGAAATATTTTTTCAAGTGTTTTGGAATGCCCATAATGGAAAATAGGAAATAAGGCATACTTATAAAAAATTATCTTTATTGTTAAAAGGATTACAGATGTCCCCTTTTTTCCCCTCCAATGACCCCTTCCTACCCCCTGCCCCACCACACTATTGTCTGTATCCATGGGTTATGCATGTATGCATATAAATTCTTTGGTTAATCTCGCCTCACCCACCCACCCACCCACCCCCTCCTTCCCTCTGACTTCTTAAAGGATCAAATTAAAAGGGGGGGCAGGGAGACTGCTGGAGGAAGGCATACAGACAATTGTAAGAAAAAGGCAAAGTGGAGAAGGAGACATAAGAATGAAAAAGGCATAGCAGTTGGGTCTATAGCTGAAACCCTAGGAATACCAGTCAACTCTGTGGATCAATTGTACTGACACTATCACACTAAATGTTAATCTTTGGGGATCTTGAGTCACTGAAGAAAAAAGACTCAGTAAATTCATAATAGATCAGCTCAGGTAAACTAGTGAGGAAGTGTGTAGTACATGTTAAAATAATCTTCATCAAGATAATTTTTGAAGTGTTGTCATTTAAAGGGGAAATCAGCTGCTATTGGAAAAATGCCCTTTCATAGACAAACTCCTTGCTTAACAGTGCTGGATAAATGAGGCCTTACTGTATCTAGTCTTCTAAAATGTATACTGTTAGCTTTTTAAAAATGTTATCTTCAGAGAGAGATCTGTTTGTTTATTACTTGGTTAGCTATCTTTGATTATACGATTTGCTCCTTGTTCAAGTTGTTTATGAAAGTGTCACTATAAAATATTGATAGTGGTCATGGCAAGACTCAGAAGAATTGACCTACAGGTCTAACTCCATTCCAAAGAATTCAAGGGACTTTCCAAATTAATTTATTTGAATTCTGCTTGGAATTTGCAGTTCGGTAAAGGGTAGATAGACACTAATGTTTTTATCATCTATAAAGTTAGGGTTTCTAAGCAGATGACTTATGTTTAACTTCCAGAAAACTAACTTCTTAAGTATCATCAAGTTTAGTAATAGGTGTCTGTTCACAAACAAATGGTGTGTGGTATATGACCTTACTGATCATCTAATTTTTTATTTAACTTTTAAGGGCTTTATTTGACAACAATCTTGAAATGATTGATTTGTTTTTCAAAGAGTCAGATATTTTTTCTAACCCTCTGTCATTTCTTAAATGGATCTGAATTAGTGAGGTTAATACTTCATTTTAATACCAAATTCATTTTGTGAGGTTGTATTGAATATTCTTGAAACATGGGTTTGGAATTAAATCTTTTTTTTTTTTTTAATGGGGAGGTTTTGTTGCAGTGATTCCTACTTTGATCTATACAGGATGAGCAGACATTTTCTCCTTATTCCCTATCTGACCTTATCCCCTGTTAATGAAGGTTCTGGTAGGCCTCTCCCACCCTGCTGTGTTCCCTTGTTTTTCTAACACCAGATTACATTAGCTACCCCAGGGAAGAAATATTGTTTCTCAAAGAAACAATATATGATTGTGATAATATACATCTATAGCCTTCCAGTGAATGCCCAGCAATGTCTCTAGGCCCAGGCCCTTGTGTTTCAAGTCTCCTTCATGGGTATTGACGCCTTTCAGATGAGGGTAGTCCATTCTTGCCTGAACTGGCAGACCAACCGAGGTGAGTACCAAGTCGAACCCTGTGCTAGATACTACAGTCCTGACTTCGACAAAGCTGAGTTTAAAGAACTGTGGAGTGGACATTGGGACTCCTGGCTTTTTTTCTAACTCTTGACCTTGGAATGTTACCTCACCTCTCCGGTCTTCAATTGCACTGTCTTTGTTATAAGAGAGTGATACTTTTAATAAAAGGTCTTTTCTAGTGCAGAAATTAGGTGATTCTAATGAAAGAAAAAGAAAATCATAAAGTGGAACTCCCACTTGACCCAGTAATCCCACTTCTAGAATATACCCCAAGAAATCAGAAACACCAATCAGAAAGGGTATATGCACTCCTATGTTCATAGCAGCACAATTTACAATAGCTAAGATGTGGAAATAGCCTAAGTGCCCATCAGCAGATGAGTGGATTGGAAAACTGTGGTACATCTACACAATGGAATACTATGCCCCTGTAAAAAAGAAAGAACTTTTTCCATTTGCAACAGCATGGATGGACCTGGAGAGCATTATGCTAAGCGAAATAAGCCAGTCAGAGAAAGTTAAGTATCACATGATCTCACTCATTTGGAGAATATAATGAACAACATAAACTGATGAACAAAAATAGATCCAGAGACATAGAAGCATCGAATAGACCGTCCAACCTCAGAGGGAAGGTAGGGGAGGGAAGTGGCTAAAGAAATCAACCAAAGGACTTGTATGCATGCATATGAGCATAACCCATGGACACAGACAGTAGGGGGGTGAGGGCATGTGCTGGGGGGTGGGGGAGGCTAGGGAGGGGTCAATGGGGGAAAAGGAGACATATATAATATTTTAAACAATAAAGAATAATAAAAAAAGAAATCATAGCTGAAGTTGGTATATATTTTTAAGCCTTGTTCTCACCAAGATTTACCAGAGTTCTCTTTCCCTCCCCCATGTTCCAGAGTTCATCATTACTTCCTTCCACTGTGTTCTCCCAGTGCTTTGCCTTTAAAGGCCCCCCATTGGAGAGTTTATCATGCCATATTACACTTATCTATTTATAGTATGTCTCCTTTATGGTACCATGACCCCCTGGAGAGCAGGAACTATATCTCACCTTCATATCTCCATTCCCACACTCAGTATCCATCACATCAGTTACCCAAGAATGATTGTTGAAAAGCTGCCATAGACCAATTCCAGCATGTCATAATTTTAAGAGTTTCATCAAAAGGTTCATGAGACTTGGGGACTCAACAGGGTTGAGTCACACATGTAGTCACCAGTTGGGAACGGCTAAAAGGCATTTCCCCAAACCTGAATAGGAAACTGATTGTGGCTGCCAGACAGTTAAAGGGCATCTTAATCTACATGTTATTGCCTCCTACTGGCCAAACACCTGTACAGCCGTATGCTATTCCCCAAACTGACAATGCTTCTGTACCCTTTGAAACCTTACCCTTTGAAGTGTATTACCTCCACCTTGCCTTAGGACAAATTGTGTTAATAAAAGCAAGGGTCCTAGACAAGGAGGGACTCTCTTCAGTTCCTTTAGCTGAAGGTCCTCTGACCCCCAATGCCTTTCAAAATTATAACTCGTCTCCGGACTCTTTATTAGTCCCCGGATTTCTATGTCATCTACGCACAGCCTTTTCCAGATTCCTGAACCCTTCTTGATGCTGGGACAAGAACCCCGGCAAAAAGCAATCCATCTGAGGAACAAAAAGCAATAACTTGCAGATCCTGAGAGTATGTTTTCTTATCATAGCACTAATCTGGCAGTCAAGAGACCCTGGTTTACAAACTGACCAGTTCTAGGCCCCTGGACACCTTGCTTAACCTACAGTTGGCTAATCACTGGGTTGTGCTAAGGCTCAAATAAGATGATTCAGAAGAAAACACCTTAAAGAATAAAGAGCTATTAATATTTTTAAAGAGCTATTAATATTAATAGTCATTTCTTGAGCCAATGTTAAAGCCATCATTACCATTTCTGTTTTACTGGTGAGGAAGTCAAGACTCTGAGATGCCTTGTTCAAAAATGCCACAGTTAGCAAATGGGTGGTCTGGGACTCAGAGCTCTTTCTACTACATTACACTGCCTCCTGCTATTCAGTGAATACATCAATCTTTAGTGAATACATACTATGTGTAAGTTGCTGTGTGTATGTATGTTTTTGGTGGTGAATGAGAGGTTGTAAAAATATAATAGATGCTGCATTCGTATCCGATTTAATCTCTCACCACTGTTTGACACTGTTGACCACTTCCTCCTTGAAACACACCCTTCCCTTGGCTTTGTAACATACCCCTCTCTTTGTGGCTATTTCTTTTCAGTTTCGTTTGAAGATTTTTCCTTTTTCAATGCAGCCATTATGTGTTGGTATTTCTGAAGAATTGGTTCTAGACCTTTTCCTCCTTTCATTCCCCTTTTCTTCCAATGCAGCTAAGAAAAGGGCTTCATTGGTGCTTCATCAATACTTCATTTACACTGGTGATTTCTAAGTTCATATCTTTGAACTTCAGGCTAATATGCTTACTGGACCTCTCCACAAATGTAGGTCCAAAACTACACTCATGCTGTCCTCGCTCCTCCCAATACACTTCCTGGTTTTCTTCCAGATATTTTTTTTATCCTCACGAAAGGATATGTTTTTATTGATTTGAGAGAGGAAGGGGGAGAGAGAGAGAGAGAGAGAAAGAGAGAGAGAGAGAGAGGACATCTATCAATTGCCTCCAGTAAGCACCCCAATAGATGATCAAACCTGCAACCTTTTGGTGTATGGAACCACGCTTCAACCAACTGAGCCACCTGGCCAGGGCTCTTGCAGTGTTTCTTTTTTTTAAAAAAATGTTTTTGTTTTGTTTTAATATGTTTTTAAAATTGCTTTTAGAGAGAGAAACATTGATGTGAGAGAAACATTGATGGGTTGCCTCCCCTGGAGGACAGAACCTGCAACCTGGACACCGAACTGGTGACCTTTCTATGCACAGGATGGTGCTCAACAAACTGAGCCGCACCAGCCAGGCCCCTTTCTTTCTTTCTTTCTTTCTTCCTTTCTTTCTTTCTTTCTTTCTTTCTTCCTTCCTTCCTTCCTTCCTTTCTTTCTTTCTTTCTTTCTTTCTTTCTTTCTTTCTTTCTTTCTTTCTTTCTTTCTTTCTTTTCTTTCTTTCTTTCTTTCTTTCTTTCTTTCTTTCTTTCTTTCTTTCTTTCCTTTCTTTCTTTCTTCCTTTCTTTCTTTCTCTCTCTCTCTCTCTCTCTCTCTCTCTCTCTCTCTCTCTCTCTGTCCCTCTCTTCCCTCTCTCTCTCTCTCTCTCTCTCTTTCTCTCTTTCTCTCTTTCTCTCTTTCTCTCTTTCTCTCTTTCTCTCTTTCTCTCTTTCTTTCTCTCTTTCTCTCTCTCTTTCTTTCTTTCTTTCTTTCTTTCTTTCTTTCTTTCTTTCTTTCTTTCTTTCTTTCTTTCTTTCTTTCTTTCTTTCTTTCTTTCTTTCTTTCTTTCTTTCTTTCTTTCTTTCTTTCTTTCCTTTTGCCATCATTTATGTAAGCCAGAAAAGGAGTCATGGTTTGGACTGTCCTTTCCTTCACTCTTTTGGAGAAAGTTCATTACCAATTCCCATCAGCGTTTCCACTAATTAGTTCTCTTATATGTCTTGTTCTCTCTATTTCTACTGCCCAACCACAGTCTAAGCCACCACCACCTGTCACCCAGACTGCTGCATTAGCATCCTAACTTGATCTTCCTCTAGGCTCTCTGGTCCTCCTCTTTCAGTCCCTTTTCCACACTAGTGACAGAGTGGTTTTTAAAAAAACATAAATGTATTCCACTTACCCTCAATGGATTTGCATTGCTCTTAGGAAAAAGACCCAGACCTTTCTCAAGGCACAGTCTCTGAATGGGCTTGCCCACTGTTCTAACCTTATCTCCTTCTTTATTCCCTCTCTGTTCACTTTAGTCTCACTGGCCTTGCAGTTCTAAGAACTTGACCTTCTCCATTCTACAACTGGGTATTAACATAGGCTGTTACCTTTACTGGAATACTCATTCTATCTCCACCCTCTGTGGTAGGCGAAATAATGGCCTGCAGAGGTATACAGGTCCAAATCCCTAAAACCTGTGAATGTCACCTTATATGGTACTAGGATTTTGCAGATGTAATTAAGGATTCTGAAATGGGGAGGTTATCCTGGGTTATGAGAATGAGCCCTAAATTTCCACTAGAGTGAGGCAGAGGGAGATTTGATGCAGAGGGCAGAAGGCAAGGTGATGATGGAAGCAGAGAGAGATTTGGAAATGCCATGATCTGGCTCTGAAGATGGAGGAAGGTGCCACGGACAAGCAATGCAGCTCTAGACACTGGACAGGCAAAGGAACAGATTCTCCTCCAAAGCTTCCCAAGGGGCATGGCCCTGCTACAGCTTGGTTTCTGCCCAGAGAAACCATTTTGGACGTTGGGCCTCCAGAACTGTAAGATAATAAGTTTCTGTTACTTTGAGGCACTAAGTTCATGGCAATTGGTTACAGCAGCAATAGTAAACTACTATAAAACTGCCAGAAGCCAATTCCAGCATGTCAGCAGGGCTGAATCATCTGGGAATGGCTTAAAAGGCATTTCCCCAAACCTGAAAAGGATGATTGCTTGCTGCCAGACAGCTCAGGGCATCTTAATCTACATGTTATTGCCTCCTACTGGCCAAACACCTGAACAGCCATGGGCAAATTCTTCCAATCTGACAAGAGACTCTGTAAATGAAACCCTACCCTTTGAAGTGTATATCTCCACCTCGCCTTAGGACAAATTGTGTTAATAAATAGCAAGGGGTCCTGAGAGGAGGAGAACTTAGTTCCTTTTAGCTAAACTCCTCTGACTCCCTATAATGCCTTTCAAAATTATGCTTCGTCTCTGGACTCTTTAGTAAGTTACACACAGCCCTTCTCCAGATTTCTGAACCCTTCCTGATGCTGGAACAAGAACCCTGGCATAAAACATTCATATTTAAGCAAATGTTTTGAGCTCCCTAGAGTAAAACAAGAGAGGCCCGGCCAGGGGCCTAGAGCTATGCCATCTGTATGGTAGCCAGAGTTATAGGTGGCCACAGAGCACTTGAAAATTGCACTTGGGCTAGTGCAACCGAGGTGAGACAGTGAGAGGTTGGGGCCATTTTCCTAAAAGCAATGCAAATCCATTGGGGTGAGGGAGAGGAATTCATTTGAATGCGTTGATTTTGAAGGGGTTGCCACCTGCTGTTAATTCTCCTTTGCCCCAGTGAAAGTAATGGGCACATGACCAAGGCCTGGCCAATCATGATATGCTATCCTCAAGGCCATGATAACTGGCCTGTTAGTCTAGTACCTGAGCCAGAGCAAGTAGGAGCCTCTCCAGAGATATTATGGGAATAAGGACATGGCAAGCGCTCTCTTTCCCCCAGAGTTTCTGAGCTGGAATTATGCAAAACTAGAACTGTCAGGGACTCCGTGCTCCCCTTCTTCCTCTGCCTGGGGGAATGCGTGATAGCAGGGAGAACAAGGTTGACATGGAGAAGCAGAGCTGAGATTGTCAGGGGCAGAGGTACAGAGAGAAAATGACTTGATTACATTTTTGGAATCCCTTGTGTCCCTAAGGCAATTTTTTAAAAAAATATATTTTTATCGATTTCAGAGAGGAAGGGAGAGGGAGACAGAAACATCAATGATGAGAGAGAATCATTGATCGCCTGCCTCCTGTATGACCCCCACTGGGGATCGAGCCCACAACCCGGGCATGCGCCCCTGACTGGAATCGAACCTGGGACCCTTCAGTCCGAAGGCCGATGCTCTATCTACTGAGCCAAACCAGCCAGGGCCCTAAGGCAATTTTTATCTCTGAGATCACAAGGGTAAAGATCACAAAGATCTGGGTTGTAGTCGGCCCCCTGTGTCACCATGTGGAATGAGCTTGCCAAAATAAAGCCAATAGGGAGAAGGGCAGAACTGAGAGGCTGGGAAAAAGGGCTGGTGTCCTGAAGACCGCCCGTGAACTTTTGGGATCCCATGGTAGCAAGACCTGTTAGATGTCCCAATCATGTAAGCAAATAAGTCCCCCCCCTTTTCCCTAAATATTTTTCATTAGCGTTCTTTCACTTGACAATTGAGTTTTATTCATACAACTAGAAAAGCTACTAGTGCATTATTTGAAGTAAGATTTTTAAAAATTTATATTTGTACTGTGTGGAGAAAAAGAAATTATTCAGAGATTCTTGAAAGATTAGGCAATAAAAGCAATAACCTATTTTACAACAGCCTTGTAAATGGCTGCAATAAATCCAGGCCCCAGTAAATCAATTGCCTCCCTGGTAAGTTTCATTCCACCACCCTCCTCCTACCACCATTTACTAGGGAGAGTTGAGATGCCAAAGAAGGCACAGGGTTGGCAATCCCAGTGATTTTATTGCCCTTTACCTCTGTCCTGCAGGTGATGACTTGGAAAGTCTTAAAATACAAGACTTTCAAGGCAAGAATTTTTGGGGTCTGTCTTGAGTCTCTTGATGACTAGAACAATGCCTGCCTGGCTCATGTTAAGTGCTCAAAACTATTTTTGAATGAATGGCAGCAATATTTACTTTGCACCTATTGTGTGAAGTACATTAAGTACATTAAGGCATTCAAGGGAACTGATGAATTTAGGAATAGTTCCCTGTCCACACAGAGGGTACAGATTAGTTTTTTTTTCTAATTTACTATAAGCCCATAGACTAAAAATCATTGAACTTTTTCCTCTGATCCATTTGCAAAATACTCTTCAAAACAGCATCAATGTTCTTATAAGTTTTAACATTATCTGGTTCAGGTGTTTCCTTGGATGGATGGATCAGATGGATCAAATGCTTAAGAAATACAGACTCCGTGGAAGCCCCAGGTTTATACTATGAGATACAACCAACATTTTGTTTTTAACCATAGGAAATAGATCATTGAGAGTAGGATGGTTTAATTCCACATCTGAGCTAAAAACATGGCAGTGCATTCTGTGTTACTCATGGAGCAAATATAACCCGTCCAAGCAAGCCATGGAAATCGTGAATAAAGTGATGATGAGGGCCTTGTGACGGTGGTTTTCTGAATGCCTGCAGTCAGTTTGCCGTGGGAGCTCTGCCAGGGGAGCTGTGCTTCTGGACTGTGCTCAGATCCGGTGAGCACGCTGTCACTCCCTGACCCGCCTGCACTGTTTATGGTGAACCCCGTCAGCTCACACCCTGCATGCACGTGCAGGTCAAGGGCAGCCTTTCAGCATCACCATGTCCACTGCGTGAATGCTGCCCATAAGGTGCGGTCAGAGGTGGGAGAGCGAGGGGAAGTACAGCAGATGCTTGCTCCACCCTCCACTCCGTGCAAAAAGTCAACAACCCATAAACCAGTCCACGTGGTCAGCCTCTTGTGTCCTCCCAGCGAGGATGTGTGCACAGGGGCCTAGCACCAGATGTTGGATGCTGTTTACTCCTGTCTAGCTAAGGAGTCATTATTAGCCAGAAAGGAACTGTGACGTCAGTTTGGTCTTTGTGGATTTCCTGATTCAATGTTTATGAAGCACACACAGATGGTCTACGATATCTGGTCTAATTTGTATCATATAATAGACATTTTTCATTTTCTATGTGCTGGTAATTGTCATGTGTTGTGTTCGGTGACACTGTGGACATAAAACTATGGAGGAAGGTGGAAGGAGGTGGTGCTTTTTCAGTCTTCTTTCCCTCCTTACCCCAGAGAGCGAGTGGGTGAGAGTAAGGCCTCTGCCTCAGTCAGCTTGCAGAATCCTTATTATTTCAGATTCTGTCTTGTTGTCATCCATCAGGACCTGGAGCCTGGAGTCAGGTGTGCTTCTGGGATGGAGCACGAGCTCCCGGAGAGACCTGCACAGGAGATCTGAGGTCCTGCTGGCTCCCTCTCTCAGCTGCGAAGCAAAGATCTGAGGACCGCTCCCCTGCCTACGTTCAAGGGGTGGGAGAGTATCTGTGAGGCTCTTAAGCCTTTGAAGGCAGGTGCTGTAAGAATTTGAGATAAAAGTTTCCGGAGATGAAACAATGGTCAGGAGGCCCTTGAGGGCTGACAACATCAGCGCAACTGATTTTTCTTCTCTTCTTCTTTGCCAAGCCCTAGGCTTTCGAGTTTGTTGTAACGTAAGGACTTGAATTGAGGGGGAAGCATACTGTGATACCTTAATATCTCCTTCCTCATCCCCTCTAGGGAAATGGGAAAGAAGAAAGGAGAGGAAGAAGAAAGGTTGGAGGAGGAGGTTAGGGAAGGGCTTTGATGCCGATCTTTTCTCAAGCGCATAGGAGGAGGAGAGATGCTAACACAGCCCAGTGCAGCGAGCTCACTTGCTCAGTGTTTCCAGGATGTGTCATCTCCTTCGAGCCTCTGTGCAGCTGTGGTCTCTCAGCCTGGGTTGCCCTTATCTCCTTCCTCACCTGGGAACCGGTGGTTAGCCAGCCTCCCTGCTCTTGGTGAGTCCCCTGCTCCAGCACCGGCTTGTTCACCACTTGCTTGTGTCTGGTTCTCTGGACTGAACAAAATTTTTAAGTTGATTTCAGAGAGGAAGGAAGAGGGAGAGAAAGAAACATCAATGATGAGAGAGAATCATTGATCAGCTGCCTCCTGCGTGCCCCCTGCCTCCTGGGGATCGAGCCCACAACCCGAGCATGTGCCCTGACCAGGAATCAAACCATGATCTTTTGGTTCATAGGTCGACCTCAACCGCTGAGCCATGCCAGCCGGGCTAGACGGAACTCCTTTTAAGTACAGGAGCTGGGCTTTATGTATCTTTTCACCTGCCTGATTCTGAATCCCCAGTGCATATGCCCAGTAAAGATGGGTAGTGTAAGAAGAGTGCCTCTGTTCCAAGTCAGTCCAGGGGATGCTAATATTCAGAATCTGAAGGTCCCTCTAGCACAGCCATGCCACCAGGACAGAGTGGAAATATGATCATTTAAGCCTTGAAGCTGGTTAATTTCATATACAACCCACACGCTATCAACCTCTATATGTCTTCTACACTACATCTATAGTATACATTTCTTTATAGGGAGATATATATCTCACTTATATTTAACTAGAGGCCCAGTGCATGAAATTCATGCACCGGCGGTGTGGGGAGGTGTCCCTCAGCCCAGCCTGCACCCTCTCCAATCTGGGACCCATCAAGGGTTGTCTGACTGCCCATTTAGGCCCGATCCCACCGGGTGGTCAGACATCCCTCTCACAATCCAGGACTGCTGGCTCCCAACCGCTCTGTCTGCCAGCCTGATCACCCCTTAACCACTCCCCTGCAAGCCTGATTGACGTCTAACTCCTCCCCTGCTGGCCCAATTGCCCCCAACTGTCCTCCCCTGCCAGCCTGGTACCCCCAATTGCCCTCCCCTGCTGGCCTGATCTTCTGCTGGCCATCTTGTGGAGGCCATCTTGTGTCCACATGGGGCAGCCATATTTGACCACATAGGGGCTGCCATCTTGTGTGTTGGAGTGATGGTTAATTTGCATATTACTCTTTTATTAGCTAGGATAACTGTTTGTGCTCTCTCTGCTCATCCCCGACAATACTCTGTATGCAGTAGGTGTTTCAAAAGTGCTGTGTAATCTTATTGTCCTCAGCCTCTAGGAGCCCAGGTGGTTGTGGTGGGCAGAATAATGGCTCCTAAATATGTCTACACCCTAATCCCAGGAACCTGCAAATATTACCCTTATGTGGCTAAAGGACCTTGCCGATGTGATGGAATTAAGGGATCCAGACGAGGATATTATCCTGTTATCTGGGAACTTGATGTAATCACAACAGTTCTTCTAAGAGTGACACCGGAGGAGTCAGAGGAGAAGGTGATGTGACCATGGGAGTGAGGTCAGAGGGTGCAGTTTGAAGGCAGAGGAAGGGACCACAAGCTGAGGCAAACAGGTGGTCACTGGAAGCAGGAAGTGCCCTGGAGGAGTCAGCTGCTGCAAACTTGACCTCAGCCTGGTGAAACTGAGTTTGGATTTCTGACTTCCAGCACTAAAAGACAATGCTTACTGTTGTTTTAAGCCATGAAGTTTGTGGTAATTTGTTATAGCAGCAACAGGAAACTACAAAATGGTATGCCTGGTGCCATGTCTGGGTGATCTTAGGGCTATACAAGAGCCCTGCTGGACTGAGGGGTCAGGAAACAGGTGCAGACTAACCAGCTGACTCCCAGACCCCTCTTTCTTTCCAGGCACTGGGCGGAGGAGACTCTGTCCTTGCAGCTTTGTGCATCCCTAAGGATTGAAATGTAAAATCCTGGCTGGAGGGGTTGCCTGGTGGGGAATTAGCAAATGGGACTAGCAATGCTGCTATGCCTGGGATTCCCCATTTGGAAATCATTTCCCCCTAAGACACCCACAGTGACGCAAACTAACTCTTTTGGTTTTTCTCCAAAATACATTCTCCCCAAATGAGGGAAACACCCCCAGGGAAAATGAGTTCCTGAGTCACAATAACTGCCTTAAAGATAGCAAATCAGACAGCATTAGCCATCCCAACTGTCCCTGACACATTGGCGTGTGATTAAATATACCTGGAGAGATAAGGGACACTATTAGCACTGCTGGATAAGATCGAGAAGTAAAAAAGAACAAAGCAGAAACATGTCTGAAAAATTTAATTCATGAAGGGCCAAATACTTGGAAGAATACAGCAGAGACTAAGCCTGTGAGTTAGAATATCAGACTGAGGGTCTCTCCTAGAAGGATGCAGGAAAGTTCAAGAGATATAAAATGTAAAAGAAAAGCCAAATTGAAGAACACAGAAGACAGAAATAGAAATGCTGACATTCATCTGATAAGAGTCCCAGAAAGAGAAAGCTATAAATAAAGAAATCACAGAGATTAACTTCTAGAATAACAGATTTAAAGACCCATATTGAGATACAGAGAACCACACACATAGACACATGAGAGGGACACAGGAGGAGTTTGATGAAGAAAACAGATCATGTATGAAGCCGCCATAAATACCAAGGGACAAGTATCATATAGACCACATATCCTATCTAATAATAGACAAACATGGTAATTGACCATACCTTCACTAAGCCTCCCATTGGCTAATCAGCACGATATGCAAATTAACCGCCAACAAAGATGGTGGTTAATTTGCATACTGCAGGCAGGGTGGGACAGCACCATCCCGCCTGCCCTGCCGCCATCCGGGCCTGCTATCTGCGACCCGGGGCGGCGGGCGTCCATGTGCAACCCGACCTGGGGCGGCCGGGTGGTGCAGCAGCGATCGGCCAGCCCGCCCGACCTCCATCCGGGCATCCCAGGGCGGCGTCCCAACCCCCGGATCAGCCCTGCCGTGTGCGCAACCAGGGGAGGCGGGGCAGGCACTGAGGGATGGGGCCTGCCATCTGCCACCCGGGGAGCGGGCCTAAGCCAGCAGGTGGTTATCTCCAGAGGGGTCCCAGACTGTGAGAGGGCACAAGTGGGGCTGAGGGACACCTCCCTACCTCCGCTCCCCTGCCAGTGCACAAATTTTTGTGCACCAGGCCTCTAGTACAACTATAAAACATATTGGGCCCATTTCATTGGTGAATGTAGATGCATAATCCTATATAATAGAAGTGTAATATGCTAAGTGTCCAACCAATAGGTCGACCGCTCTACCAGTCGCTATGATGTGCACTCACCACTAGTGGGTAAATGTCCGACTGGTAGGTTAGCTTGCTGCTAGGGTCCAGCTGATCGGGACTGGGCAATAGGGCCAGACACACCCTGGAGCCCTCCCATAATTCCTCCCCGGCCGGCCGGCCCCCATCAGCCCTGATCAAGACTGGACGAGACTGCCCTGATCAGCCCTGATTGCCGGCCAGGATGAGGGACCCCATCTGTACACAAATTTGTGCACCAGGCCTCTAGCTCTTAAATAAAACACTAACTGAATCCAACAATGCTTTTATAAACACACCATGATGAAGCTAGTAGATCTATAAACACATGAATGACATTAGATATATCATAGCATCATGGATAGATCTAAAAGCCATAAAGCCAAATAAAGTAAGAAACAGAAAAACCTTTTACATAAAATAAAAGCACATGGAAGACCAATATATATTTTGGAGGAATGTTTAAATCCTGACTCTGCCACCTGGTTGTTGAATCGTCTTAAGTAATTTTCTTCATCTTATCAGTAAAATAGAGATAATAATAGAACTTACAAGTTGTGACCATTAAGTGAGTAATAAATGGAAAGCCCCAACAGTGGTTCTCAACCTTCTGGCCCTTTAAATACAGTTCCTCATGTTGTGACCCAACCATAAAATTATTTTCGTTGCTACTTCATAACTGAAATGTTGCTACTGTTATGAATCATAATGTAAATATCTGACATGCAGGATGGTCTTAGGTGACCCCTGTGAAAGGGTCGTTTGACCGCCAAAGGGGTCGCAACCCACAGGTTGAGAACCACTGCCTTAGAACAATGCCTAGTAAGTAGTCAATACATGTGAGCTATTATTTGCTACTATTAAAAGTGTCCAGAGCAAGGATTGGGTGGTATTCTTTGAATTCCAAGGCCTACTACCTTGCCTGGCATCTGGGCTAGCATCTAGTAAATGTTTAAGGAGTTGAATTAAAAATTATAATCTATGTGAGAATAAAACTGGAACATAGGGTAGGAGTAACTTCAGATCTATAATTCCTTGTTTTATTTCAGAAAGACTTAGTGCAGTAAGAAGTCAGTAGCCTGCCCAGTTGTCCAAAGATTAGCATAAGCAGATGAATATGGAGTAAAAATAGCTCAGGCCATAGAAAAGGCCAAAGCATGGAGGAAAGCCCTGGTAGCCTCTAAAACATTTGTTGAAAAGTTTTTGTTCTTCCCAAGTATTTTGTCTGGTGAACTAAACACTGAATAAATATAATACATGAAAATGTTGGATAGTGGCTTCAAAAAGTTACATGGATTTACCATCTTAGCACCTTAGAGCTGGAAGGGATCTTGGACACCTTACCTCTTCAGATCTCTGTTTTCTTATCTATAAATGAAGGAAAATGGAAATGGTTTCTCTAACGTCACATACCCACTTGTGCCAAAACCAGGACCCATGTCAGTGCCGGGTCCACCACAGTCTGCTGCTGCCATCATAATTAATTGTGATAATTATATAGATACATTCCCTTCTCAGTCCTATTAAGTCTGCTCCTCCTTCTGTAACTCTCCTCCCAGCTGCCTTTGGTTGGTTAGTATTGATCAGACTGGAAATCTATCATATTGTAGAAGGGCATACTAGTAGAATGTGTTAAGTTAATGATTCAGGAAAAATATATAGTTTAATAAATGACTGTAGAAAATCAGATAAGATACCAAACACAAGACAACAGAAGGTTGACGTTCTTTTAGTAACAGGAATGAGATAAGCCAAGGAAATTTTTTTTTTTAAAGCCTAGAAGTAGGCTAAAAGTCTTGGGAAAAAAACAAAAAGGACTTCAACAATGTTATTCCCAGGTGCCTTCAATTGTGGTAATTTAGTTCATCATAATATTTTGGTGTGTATTTTAATGAACTGCATTCAGTTTCATTCCCTTTAAGATTATAAAGCACATAGAGTCAAGCAATAAGTAATATGGTGAACTGAATTCAAGTAGTTTTATAGTAAAGACCTATCAAAGTCAAAGAACTAGATAGTTTCTCTCAATGTCCTTTTCACCTAAATTCATTCTATGAATTGGGTGATTTATACGAATAATATTAAATAATTAGACTGGGGGAAGGTGTGCATTTTGATTGGTCCTATTCTTTGGAAACTTCTTGGTCATTCCAACCACGTGACCTCATGACGTGTTTTTCACCGTGCTGAGCCTCACAGTTCTCTTCTGTAAAACATGGACAATATCAGTCTCACCTCAGGGTTGTAGATACATCTCTGAGTGTCTGAAAGCACCAGTAAAATACCTACCTAGTACATAGTAAACACTCCAAATTTTTTGCTCCCTCCTGCCATTGAACCCTTTTCATTCCTTTTCTTTCATTTCTTCAAGGATAGCAAATTATTCTTACCTTAGGCATTTAGGTTATCTCGGGAGTTCTTGTCTAATTTTCAGGGAAGTAGCTAGTACTGGCTAATACTTCTCCCCAAGTCCAATCTCATCTTTCTTAGTGCAAATGGTTACAGAAAAGAAAGGAACCTTTCAGTGGTGGGTTCTTCTACCCTCCACACGAGATAGAATTGTACAAATGGAACAGCATCCTGGTTACTGAAGTGCTTTGATTATAGGCACCACCTCCTACATGTAACATGAGACTTAGTATAAAGCTCCAAAAGAGGCAGGTAGCTTACATATCAGCAAAGTTGTTTCTTTCGGATTTTCCATCCAGAGGTCTGTCTGGCAAGGCAGCTATCCAGGAGTCTCTGCTGCATTTACAAAAGGAAGGGATCTCTAGAAAGCCCATGATATGATTTCCTGGATCCATTTCTCAAATTTCGTACTATACACACAAAAAGAAATGACTGGGAAGGGAAAGAGGAAACGTTGCAGTGAGGCGTTGAGCCATTGAATTGAGGTAATTCGCATCAATATTTTTTATGGTTTCCTGTGTTAAAAAATGTTCTCCTGTCAACAGGTATTACAAGTATAATCAGATGTTAAAAAGTGATTTTTAAAAAGAAGTCATTCAAGGAAGAACTGTGAACCCAGGGTTCACAATACTCAAATGTGTTCCCACTTGAGACACAGAATATGGGGGGTGGGTTGGGAGAAGACATCTACTAAGAAGGGCTCCTGATGGCTAACTGGGCTTAAATTTTAAAAAACAGAGCCTCGCAGCCATTTCCATGCAGGGGCCTCTCAGCAATCTGCACTTTTTGGAGAAGCCTGTGCTGAGCTGCCTGCCTCTGCACTTAACTGCTTGCCTGCACTGTGTTTCTGCCCCTGAGCCAGCCCTTACAAAAGAGTTCCTGGAATACTATTACAGCCAACAGGACTGTGCAGCTCTGGCCAATCAGAACAGTCCTATTCTAACCAATCAGGACAGTGCCTTTTGGACCAACCAAACGTTGAAGATTTGGAGTCCTCATTTGCATAAGGACAGACCAATCAGGGAGGAGGGGTGGGGATTCCTGTCCACATAAGCCAGCTCCCCTGTGTCTTGGGAAGCACACTTTCCCTTTCCACTGAAGACTGAAGATGTCTCAGAGTGGAGCAGACCAGCACAGACCTGTAGGGAGCAGAGCAGAGGTTCTAGCTGGAGAGGGACCTACCTGCCCCTGGGCTGAGCTGTATCACAGCCCTTGCTGTATCACAATTGAGTTGTTTTGCACTGAATAAAATTTCCTTCTTCAACACCCCCCAACTTGGCGACTTCTGTTGGCATTGAGTTGGTAACAACCATGGATTGGCAGTATGAAGGCTAACAATGATTTCCAAGTGACTAAAAAGGAAGTGGCCCTGGAGAGGGATTATTATGGGGCTTAAAGAAATCCCTCCTTTGAAAACAATCCCAAATTAAACAAATTGTTTTAGATTGTACATAATTAATGTAAAATTTAATTCAGAGGGAAGGCGGGGGAGGGTGGGTGGATGTTCCCCGCTACCCCCTGATGGTCAGCGCACATCATAGCGAGTGATCGAACTCCTGGTCAGTCGAACTCCCCAGGGGACACTTTGCACAGCAGGCTTTTATCTATATAGATAATAAACAATGCTTTGGTATATACCAGTGGTCGGTAAACTCATTAGTCAACAGAGCCAAATATTAACAGTACAACGATTGAAATTTCTTTTGAGAGCCAAATTTTTTAAACTTATACTATATAGGTAGGTACATTCAACTTTAAATTCAATTTTAAATTCACGGTTTTCGTCTTCCGTTTTTCCTTGCTTCTTCTTTGTAGCCATCTCAAATAGGACACCTAAAAAAATGTTTCATTTTATAATAATAAAGCCACCAACACAAAAGAATTACAATTCTTAAATTGATGATAAAAATACCTGTAGGATTTGCAGCTGGTTGGAAAAAACAGGTAACTTTATGCTTCGAATAGGTACTTTTGTCACTCGCATGCGATTTGCGGACGCGACTAGCACTAACCACTGCACATGAGACTGCTGACTGACTGGCTCACTTAACTCGTGCATGAATCACGCTCGCCTCCCCCGCGCTGCGTATCCCTCGGCCCGCCTGTGCCGCGTCTCCCGTCGCCCGCCGACCGACCGACACCCCCCACTTCTTCTAACGCCACTTCTTCAAAATAGACTCGCCCAGGCCGAAAACCGACTTCTGCGAATGGGCCACGAAGTTTCAATCGCACTGTATGTGCGCACCCACACGTGGTATTTTGTGGAAGAGCCACACTCAAGGGGCCAAAGAGCCTCATGTGGCTCGCGAGCCACGGTTTGCCAACCACTGGTATATATCTTTCCACTTGGGTGATAATTACTTTAGGTAAATTCCTAAGAATTTCGTTTATTGGGTCATTTTACATTTTGATACATTACATATCATATAAATTTACATTTTGATACTTAGATAAATTTATAGTTCCTTCAGTGAAACATGAGTGCCTGTTCTCCACACCCTATTGAGGGCTATAAATTTCTTGTTGTTTTTCATATGTAATGCAAATATATTTTTCTAGGTTAATATTTTTTTCAAACTTTTTTAATGGCATGTCTTTAAAATAGAAGTTTCAAATTTATATATTTAAATTATCAGATTTTTTATTTCTGTGTGTGTGTGTGTGTGTGTGCATGTGTGTGATGATGTATTTACTTTTTCCCCATAGCTATAGAAATATTCCACCAAATTACTTTATGGTACTTCATATAAATTTTATTTTTCAAATTTTTGAGACACCTGGAATTTATTTTCCCAAAAGGGAAGAGGCAGAACTCTTGCTGTATTTCTTTCCTCACTCCAAATATTTATCTAGTTTTCCAATATTTTTCTTAGATATATTTTCCTTATTGATTTTTAAAGTGACCTTTATTTTCTATGTTTGAACTTATTATGAGATTGTTTATTGTTTCTGTTCTATTATTCTGTTGTCCCATTCCTGCAATAGCGACTTATTTATAGATATACTATTGTCATATATTTTTAAGTGTCTGATGGAGCAAGCTCCTTATTGCTAACCCCACTTCCAATTTTTATTATTTTTCAGATGGGATATTTTCTCATGTGTTTTTCTGCCAACAATCTTTTAGAAGCATTCTTGATTGACTGTAATTTTGATTTGGATTGTACCAAATTTATAGATTAATTTAGTTTTATCCAGCAATACCTCTCTTATTATTCACATTCTTTTATATATTCTTTGCAATGTTATATGTTTTATCATTTTCCCATAAAACTCTTTGCATTGCTGAGAAAATTTATTTCTAGTTTTCTTTTTTAAAAGTAAACTGTGATGTTTTGTACTGTGTCAAGGTAGCTAATTAGGAATTGTGTTTCCCAAAATTCTTTCTCCTGTTGCCCCAGGTTTAGAGTGACCACAAGAGAAATTTGTGTAAGATTTAGGAATTAGGAATAAATCAGTGGCTACTGTGCTCTGAAGGTCATCTTGGGTCAGAGGTGGTGAGGGACATATGTGGAGCTGCTAGTGGGTTCCACTTTGTCCTTGCTTCTCTCAGCACCTCATACTATTTCTCACTGCTGACCACCTGACTGATTGACTCAGTGCACCACCAGATAGAAACAAATGCAAGATGTTTATAACAGGGGAAGCTGCGTGTCAGGTGAGGTGTGTGTGGAGCGGGGCGGGGGTGGGGGGTGGGGAGTATTTGGGAACTGTCATCTGTTCAATTTTTCTGTTAACCTAAAAATGTTCTAAAAATAAAATCTTTTAATTTGAATCTCTTGTTTCTGACCAAATGTTACTTTCCTGTATACGACACAAGGTGCAGGAAGACACAGCCTGAGCTGACCAGGCAGCAGACATGATGAATTCCCTATCCTGCTATGATCTGGGCCCCTTCACAACCTTTCTTATAAGCCTCTTACTTTATATTTTTCCTGTCACATTTTTGTCTTTACAATTAGAATGCTCAAGCTCTTTTTTTGTATGTAATAAAATATTTGGCAATAGAATGTACTTTCTTTTCTATGTAAACTATCCAAAAATACTTACTATATTTGGTATATTTTACAGTATAAGGGAAAAGGAAATAGGGCTAAAAACCAAGTCAACCTCTTTCTCACGTTCTTTGCTGTAAATCTCTGATTCACTTTCTAATACTCTGGATTTTAAATTAGTTTGTGGCAAGCTCACAATCATACTTGGTAAAAGGTTTTCAAAAGGAGCTCTGAACTACTGGGGCTCTGGACCTTTTTGATTTTATTAAATAGGGTTGGTGACATTTAACCCTCTTCCTCCCTTTTGATTGTCTCTGCAGAGCTTGCTGAAACTAGAAAGGCTAACTCATCTTGCTAGCCATCCATCAGTCGTTTGGAGACAGAAGGTCACAAAATGCTTTTGCTTTTAAGGACAAAAAAATATTGCTCATGAGATTTTTATTTTTTGGCACATAACTAGCTGCTGTGGCCAGTTGTGAAAGAAATTTCTGTGATTTTAATGGTACAGAAGCATGTATATAATCAGGAGATATTAAATATGTCACATTATACTTGAGCTAATAGTGATGCAGGTAATGAAATCAAGAAACACTGATACCCTAAATCCTCAAACTAGGCGGGTCTGGTAGGTTCTCCTACCTCAGCAGTTTTTATGGTGGGTCTTGACACCGTTTCAGTTGGACTACAAAGTAGAAATCATTTCATAAAACTTTAAAGACATGATTTGTTCAGTTCACTAGATTGACATTTGCACTAATGGTGGATAAAATCACTTGTACCTTAGCACCAGTCTAGGCAGTGGCACCAAACTGTCCCCATAGTCATTGTATTCTTCTCTACCAGGCACTGCAGTATAATTTGTGATTATCATTATGTCCTGCCCTGACCCATCTGTCATGACTTTCTCAATTATTCAAACATGTTTTACCAATGAAAATTTACACTTTAGATTAATAAATGCTGGCTCTTGAGAAAAAGCACTTATACAATTGTTTGAGTTCCAAGCTCAAGTAGCTGCTTTTTCTTTCTTTTTTTAAAAAAAAATATGTTTTTTAATGATTTTAGAGAAGGAGATAGGGAGAGGGAGAAAGAGAAACATTGGCTGCCTTCTGCATACCCCCTACTGGCAATCAAGCCTACAGCCCGGGGAATGTGCCCTGATAGGGAATCAAACCTTCAACTTCTCGGTGCATGGGACCACACTCAACCAACTGAGCCACACTGGCCAGAGCAACTAGCCGCTTTTTCCACGTAACACCATATTTATTGAAAGAATGATCGACAGCTTGTGTATTTGACAGAAATTTTTCTCAAACATGAGAAGCTTGAGTCTGACACTTCAAGGGAAACAACACGCAGTATTTACGGCCAATGATAAAATTTGAGCTTTTACTGTAAGTGAAAATTAATATTTTGTAAAATTTGCATCTACTACCATGAATTTGACAGCTTGGCAATACTTAAAGACTTTTCAAATGAGATCATTAGTGATGTGAACAAATGTAATTTTTTGATATTGTATGATAGAAGTGCCAACATTTCAAGATCTACTTGTATTTTCCAAAAGGCCAATGCATAATGGTCGTCCCTACCTCACGGGAAGACCAATGGATTTTAATGTATTGGTTTTGGATTCCACATTGAATCTAACCATTAAAAAACTATCACTTGTTGAAGTTTGATGTAATATCAAAGAATAGCCACAATGTTCCAAAATGGCTATAAAATACTTCTCTTTTTTCTTTTCTTTCTTTTTTTTAATTTTGCTCTTTTTTTCAATTACATATCTGTGTGAGGCTAAATTTTCTTCATATACTTCAACCCAAAGCACACATTGTAACAGACTGAATACACAAGTGGATTTATAATCCAACTCATCTATCTTAAATCAGACATTAAGAAGACAGGCAAAGCCTTGGCCAGGTGGCTCAGTTGGTTGGAGTGTCATCCCACACACCAAAAGATTGTGGGTTTGATTCCTGATCAGGGCACATACCTAGGTTTTGGGTTCGATCCCCAGTTGGGACGTGTAACCGAGGCAGCTAATTGATGCTTTCCTCTCACATCAAAGTTTTTTCCCCCTCTCTTTTCCACTCCTTTCTCTCTAAAAATCAACAAAAACATATCTTGGCTGAGGATTTAAAAAAAAAATAGGAAAAATGTGAAACAATGTCACTCTTCTCACTGACATTTTTGTTTGAGAAATATAGTTATTTTTCATAAGAACATGTTATTTATATTAATATGCAATTGGGTTAATTGTTAGTAAATTCTTCATAAAATCTCACTGCTATCTATTTTTAATCCTCACCCCAGGATATGTTTTTATTGAGAGAAAAAAAGAGAGAGAGAGAAACATCAATGTGAGAGAGAAACATGGGATGGTTGCCTTTCGTAGGCCCCCAACTGGGGACCAAACCCACAACCTTTTGGTGTACAGGACAATGCTCCAACCACCTGAACCACCTGGCCAGGGCATCACTGCTTTTTTATGTTTTTCACAGCACCTAAGACAGTGCTGGACTTAAAAAATGCTCAGTAAATGTGAACAGAATCAATGTGAACTTCTTTACCAACTTTACAGGCTGTGTTTCTGTGGCTGTGGCCTTTGTAGCAAAGACAGTCCCTGAGTATAAAGCGCAGCTCACCAATTCCAAGACATGTTCTTGGAAGACTGTGTAACTGAAAATGTAAAACATCTAACTACTTGCCTGTTGGCATTTATCACTTCATATCATCCTCAGTTTGCTTATCATTGATGTGATGACTGACGTGTTCACTTTGCCTTCTGTTTCTATTTATCAAGGTTAGTGATCGAACACTCAACCTGAAGAAGTTTAAATCACTGCTGGAAAAAAGATACAAAAATCCTTCTCTTCAAGAAATTTACAAATGAAGGTGATTATTCTTTTTTTTATTATTCTTTTTAGAAAGAATTTATTGGGGCTGTGGTAGGTGGGTGCAGTACAAAGTCTTACAAGATGGGGACCTTACCCTCTAAAATCTCCTTGTGTGGTGGGAAACACAAGTCTGATCAATGTGTGTGGAAGCAGAAACATTACATTTGGAATCCAATACTCTGAGAGCACTATCATTAGATTAACTCTTGTTATTGTGAGCTTCTGTGGGAGGAGGACAAAATTGTAACAGCCATCTCAACGACCAAAAACTTCTCTGGGTTAAATTTTTTTTTTTTTAGAAAAAGACATAGAGTGGTAGAATTCAAATAAATACAGCTACTGCTAATAGCAGTAATGACAGTTGTAAAATTCAACAACTTAATTTTAATTAACAGTAAGTATAATCTGTGACTATCTTCATGTCTTCCCCTAGCCATGTGTCATGACTTTCTAAAATCTCTTAAAGCATGGTTTACAGACAGAAGTTTGCATTTTAAATAAATGAATAAGTGAGTGCAGACTCTTGTAATAAAAACAGTTGTCTACCACCCAAAGTCAAATCTTCTTCTGTCACCATGTATATGACTGCCTTAACCCTTCACTAATACACAGATGATGTATCATAGAATAGTATACTTGGAACCTATATAATTTTATTAACCAATGTCACCCCAATAAATTTAATACATCCACAAAAGAACCAATTGTGAGCAGGCGGGTCATTATTTCTGTCATCTTAATGGAAGAAAATCACAACAGAAAAATCTGCCATTTAACATTTCTAGGTACCACCATCTCAGTTCTTTAATCAGTCAACCAAATCTCTTTGTTAAATACACTAGTAATAAATCCAATTGCTTAAAATCCAGGAAACAGAGAAAGACCCTTAAGTAACCTGCTTAGCTAATTCAGTTTTTTTCCTTAAACAGCAATCACAACTATTTATTGGGCATTGCTTTTTTAAAAAAAAATATATTTTATTGATTTTTTACAGAGAGGAAGGGAGAGGGATAGAGAGTTAGAAATATCGATGAGAGAGAAACATTGATCAGCCGCCTCCTGCACACCTCCCACTGGGATGTGCCCGCAACCAAGGTACATGCCCTTAACCAGAATCGAACCTGGGACCCTTCAGTCCACAGGCCGACGCTCTATCCACTGAGCCAAACTGGTTAGGGCGGGCATTGCTTTTTTTTTTTGTAATCCTCAACAGAGGCCCGAGGATATGTTTCTATTTACTTTTAGAGAGAGAGAAGGGGCAGGGTGGGGGGAGAAATATTGATGTGAGAAAGAAACATTGATTGGTTGCCTTCCATATGTCCCCAACCAGGGATCAAACCCACAATCTAGATATAACACTCCAACCAATTGAGCCACCCAGCAAGGGCTTATTGAGCAATCTTGAGCACTTACAATAGGAAGACATCTTGCTAAGAACTGGAAGGGATTAAAAAATGATATGGATCACGGCGCTTGGTTCATATTTGCTTCCTTTAAATGTTTTTTTTCCCCACTTTCAAGTATTTTAGGATGTGGGACATATTATTCTGATCAACATTATATTTATTTACCTCAGACAAATTTGGGGGATTTGAATTAAAGCACAACTGTTGATATCCACAAATATCATTCCAGTAATTGTGCAGCTATTGTCTAGCCATCACCTACTATGACCACATGCAGGAGAGGGTATGGTACTTCCTAGTTCAGATTTTTAAAAAATTATATATTTATTGATTTCAGAGAGGAAGGGAGAGGGAGAAATAGAAACATCAATGATGAGAGAGAATCACTGATTGGCTGCCTCCTGCACACAACCCGCCCCCCCCCCCCCACTGGGGATCGAGCCTGCAACCCGGGCATGTGCCCTGAGTGGGAATCATGCCTCCTGGGTCATAGGTTGACTCTCAACCACCGAGTTACACCAGTTGGGCCAGATTTATTTTTTAAATATATTTTATTGATTTTTTACAGAGAGGAAGGGAGAGGGATAGAGAGTTAGAAACATCGATGAGAGAGAAACACCGATCAGCTGCCTCCTGCACACTCCCCACTGGGGATGTGCCCGCAACCAAGGTACATGCCCTTGACCGGAATCGAACCTGGGACCCTTGAGTCCGCAGGCTGACGCTCTATCCACTGAGCCAAACCGGTTAGGGCGGGCCAGATTTATTTTAGAATCCCACATCACCACTGGACCTGTTAGTATGCTCAGAACCTACACTTTCTGAGGCAACTTGAGTGGCTACAAACAGCATGATGAAGCCTGTGGCTTGTGACAAACCTGGCTTCTGTCCTTGTGAGCAGAGGTTTCATTTTATGAGGCACCATGCAAGGATGCCATGAATTTGAATCCAGCTTCACTGTGCTTAGCACACGGTCTGGCACACTGGAGACTCAGTTGTATGTTAGTTCTACCACCACAACCACCAGATGAGGCGAGGCAATTATTCCCTGAGCCTAAAGTGAGAATACCTATTATATTTACCTTGCAATGTTATTGCAGAAATTATAAGAAAGATTTCATAAAAAGTAAGTAGGATAGTGGCCCAAAAATAGTAGATCTAAAGAAATTACAGCTGCTATTATTACTGGTGTTAAGCTCACTATTATTATTACTATTGAGTTGGAAGAATATCTACTTCTGCTAAGCCACCCACTCAGCACAACACGTCATGGCAATGGAATATAGCAAATCTGCTCTTAGGCGTTGACATTTTCAAAACAGATAAAACTTCACATCAACAGGCTGTTTTGATAATTGGAAATTAACATCTTGTATATTTGTTTTGTAGGTGCACCATAAAAAGCTCCTCGCTAACACACTGATAGCATCTTTTATTTTCTTTCACTCAATCAGAACTTTTCTGTGCCAAACAATTAGTCATGCTTTCATCAAAAGCAACCACAACTAACGAAATGTTGATGTTCTACAGAACTTCATTATTCTTACCTTTTCATAGTTGTCATGGGAAATTAAGATCAGATCAGAGTCATAGCCTATAGCATAGGAAATATATGATTCAGAAAACAGCACAGGATCTTTTTCTTGTCACATGATGCAGAGTGGCTTTGGGCTGAAAGCATTCTTGCTCCACAGACTTATTCATTTTATGATTGTCAGAGTCATTGAAAGTAAATTCTAGATTGTACTAAAGGAAAATAACAAAGATACTAAATAGCAAAAGTCTCTTGTGTCTGACAGAAAATTTTTATGCTTTTGATTGATTCAGATCTTTGGGAAAAATGGAAGTTAAGTGATAGACAAAAAACAACATCAAACAAGGATGCTAGAGGTAAACATTGTTGCCTAATACCTTTACTTTGTTGATTAGTTGCAAATTGTGTTCTAGTACTATATTCTCCTTTTTAAAAAAGATATTGGAAAAAAACATAATTCCTAAGTTTTGTAGAGTTCGATATTATGGCATAATTCCCAATTGTATTATTTTTTCCCTTCATCCTTTCAGTAATAGATTCTTCAACATTCTAGTTGGACACACTGACTCCATTTCCTAAGTCCCCTAGAAGCTAGGTATGTGATTAAATTCCTGTCAGTGGGATGTGAGCTTCTCTTGAAAAAGAAGCTTGTTGCTAGGTATTCTCTTTCACTCTTCCTGTGGGGTGGAATGGAGAAGAGATGTGCAGACAAGAACAACATCATGGGGAATAGTGGAGCCACAAGGTTGAAGGGTACACCAAAAAGTGAATTTGACTCTATGAAAATTAGATCCTAATAAAAAAAATAGAAAAAATTAAAAGAGCTGTGTTTCTGGGAGACCTCATGGAACAGAGTCAGTCTTGCCCACAACCTCTGCACTCCTCTATTAAAGGAAAATATGCTTCAATCCTGCTGCAACTAGGATTACCCGCTAATTACTAGGGATGCTCTAAAATTCCCACTTATACTATTTGCCCATTGGCTGAATGGCTTGTGAGACACAGTATATGTTAAAAGGAAAAAGGAAAATGATTTCTCTAATGTTTTTTTCCAAGGTGATAGATGAAGCTAAACTTCACATTACAAGAACTTTTTAGCTTAGCATGTGTCCTCAGCATTTGTACCAGTTTTCATTTTTTTTTTTCTCTTGTTTGTTAAATGAAATTAAAATGTGCTATACGTTTTCAAAATGGCGGCCAAGTATGTGGATATATCCTGTGCCTTCTCATGGAGCAGATAGAAGGAACAACTAAATCGAATAACATTCACCTGGAATTGGCAAATTAAACACAACTGGTGAGACAATCCACAGCTGGAAAAGACAGAGGATGCCTGGAGAATGGTAGGATTGAGGATCTGGGCTGGAGAGATGCGCGACCACCGGGATGAGAGGGTCAGAAGGAACCTGCTCTGCACCAAGTCTGTGTCCCTTGGGGACACGAGTAACACTCAACTGTGGAAGGGAGGTCCACAGGGCTGCCAGCAGCCAGGGAATCTAGATCTAAGTCCACAGCTGTGAGAGGCTGCACCCAGAAAGGCAGCCTGAAGAACTGCCAGAGCCGCGTGGTACTGGGTAGCCAGAGGGGTGTGGGGAGAGAAATTCACAGTGGTGCAGTTGTTTTGCCTTTGTAGTTTCCCTGATTTTACTCACTAAACCCAGTTCATAGGACCTTTCAATTACAAACACTTACTGAGGCTGTGGTGCAGGTAGAGGTGCAGTTTTGTGGAGGCTGGGGAGAGGCTGTAGAGAGGATCAGGACAGGGAGAGGTGACCAGGAATCTGGCACTGACACTTCCGGACCCTCCAACCCTAAGCAGACATTTTTTCTCCTGAAAGCCAGCCTCTTCCAGCAGCCACAGGGCAACTAGTGCAGCTGCACCCAGCCTCAAGCTTTGCAGAGGAAACAAAGACTCTGAATAGCCCCAGAAAGCCCTCGGGGATTGGGTTGAGGGGCCATTTGGTCCTGGAAACCAATACAGCAACACCCCCACCTAAAGCCTGTGTCAGAAATAGATGTTTGAGTAATTAAGACTGACAATAGGCAGACAAGCAAAGCAGGCAGATTGGTCTCGCCTGCTTGCAACCAGGGCTGTAGAGACAGACACAGAGGAGTGGTGGATTGCTGAGAACTTCAACAGGGTGCTGACTACCTAACAGGAAACTGAGAAGTGGCAGACAGAACAGTAGAGTGCGGTCTTAAACCAGCCCTCATGGGACATTAAAACTCAGCTGAAGTGAATGACAGTTCACTTTTTTATTTTTTATTTAAAATTTTTTTCTTTTTAAAAATTATCTTTTATTTTTTATATTATTTTTCTTCATTTTATTTTTATTTTTTATCATTATTTTATTTTATCTTATGTTTTCTTTTTTTCCACCCTTATCTTTCTCACTTTGCCCTTTTTCATCGTGTTTCTCTTCTCCTGTCCCCTCTTTAGTTCTTCTCTCTCTTTTCTTTTTACTCCTTGTTAAAAATGATCTTCTTTATCTGCTTTATTGACGTGTTATTATTACTGTAGGCTTACTCATATATCTAATTTCCTCTCTCCTGCTCCAAGTCCATGCACCCTTCTCCTTTCTTTTTCCTCGATAGCCAATTTTTTAATGCTTTTGTTTTTCCTCTCCTCTCTTCTTCTCCTAATTGCTTAGTTTCACTCACTAAACTCAAGCCTATCTGCTCTCTCCTCTATTCTCCTTTTCCAAAAATAGATGAATATATACTAGGTGTACTGGTTAATAATGTGGATTTTTTTCCCAATAGGTGGAGTTACACATATGTTGATATATATATATATATATATATATATATATATATATATATGCAATTTTATATGTATGCTATTTTGTTGTACTGATAGTAAGCTTCAAAACTTCATATGTCAATTTTTCGGAAGGTGTTAACATCATAGATATTTTTATGCTTAAAAATGTCAAATTTCATGCCAAAAAAAGAGCATTTGCGGGAAGTTTTAATTCATTACTTTATTTTGAAGAAAATTGCTGCTG
Organism: Myotis lucifugus; assembly: GCF_000147115.1. Classification (NCBI taxonomy): domain Eukaryota; kingdom Metazoa; phylum Chordata; class Mammalia; order Chiroptera; family Vespertilionidae; genus Myotis; species Myotis lucifugus. The sequence continues at coordinate 3,309,853 of NW_005871055.1, forward strand.
AAAGTTATCATATACTTTGGGAAGCTTATGGTGAACATGATCCATCTCAAGATACTTGTAAACGCTGGTTTAAACACTTTAAAGTGATGATTTCGATGTGAAAGACAAAGAATGTCCAGGTTAACCGGAAAAGTTTGAAGACCAATAATTACAAACTTTATTGGATGAAGATGCATGCCAAACCCAAATACAACTTGCAGAAAGATTAAATGTTGCTCAGCAAACAATTTCCGATCATATACAAGCAATGGGAAAGATTTTAAAGGAAGGAAAATGGATGCCACATCAACTGAACGAAAGACAAATGGAAAACCAAAAAGTCATTAGTAAAATGTTGCTTCAACGGCATGAAAGAAAGTCTTCTTTGCATCGAATTGTGACTGGCGATGAAAAGTGGATTTATTTTGAGAATCCCAAATGCACAAAATCATGGGTTGATCCAGGTCAACCATCAACATTGACTGCAAGGCCAAATCGCTTCAGAAAGAAGACAATGCTCTGCATTTTGTGGGATCAGGAAGGTGTGGTGTATTATGAGCTTCTAAAATCAGGTGAAACCGTTAATACTGATCGCTACTGACAACAAATTATCAATTTGAACCACACTTTGATTGTAAAATGACCAGAATGAGCCAGAAGACATGGCAAAGTAATTTTGCTTCATGTTGATGCATCATCACACACTTCAAAACCAGTTAAAGACACGTTAAAAGATCTTGCCTAGGAAGTATTAACCCACCCTCTGTATTCACCAGACCTTGCTCCTTCAGATTACCACTTGTTCTGATCAATGGCACATGCACTTTCTGAGTAGCACTTCAAAACATACGAAGAAGTGGAAAATTGGGTCTCTGAATGGTTTTCCTCAAAACAAGAAAAGTTCTATTGGGACGGTATCCACAAATTACCTGAAAGATGGGGGAAATATGTAGCTAGCGATGGACATTAGTTTGAATAAAGCACTTTTGATGTTTCTCTTGAAATTATCGTGTTTTCTTTGATTACAAAATCTGCTATTATTAACCGGTACACCTAGTACATTTAAGTCTTTAATACATTTAGAATTAATTTTTGTATATTGTGTGGGGTAAGGGTCCAATTTAATTCTTCTGGATGTAGATATGCAGTTTACTCATGACCATTTACTGAAGAGACTACCCTTTCCCCATAGTGTGTCCTGGGCACCTTGCTTGACAATCAATCAGATTTATTTCTGAGCTCCCTATTCTGTTCCATTGGTCTGTACATCCATTTTTCCCAGCACCAGATTGTTTTGATTACCGTAGCTTTTGTATATTTTGAAGTCAGGAATGTGATGCCTTCAATTTTATTCTTCTTATCTCAAGATTTTTTCCATTATTTGGTGTATTTTGGTGTATTTATTCTTCTTGTCTCAAGATTTCTTCCATTATTTGATAAACAACCCAATCAAAAAATTGGCAAAGGACCTAAATAGATACTTTTCGAAAAAGGACATACAGAAGGCCAAGAGACATATGAAAACATGCTCAAAGTCACTAATCATCCAAGAGATGCAAATAAAAATGACAATGTGGTACCATCTCACACCTGTCAGATGGCTATCATCAACAAATCAACAAACAACAAGTGCTGGCGAGGATGTGGAGAAAAAGAAACCCTCGTGAACTGCTGGTGGGAATGCAGACTGGTGCAGCCACTTTTGAAGACAGTATGGAGTTTCCTCAAAAAATTAAAAATGGAACTCCCATTTGACCCTGTGATCCCACTTCTAGGAATATATCCCAAGAAACCAGAAACACCAATCAGAAAGGATATATGCACCCCTATGTTCATAGAAACACAATTTACAATAGCTAAAATTTGAAAACATCCTAAATGCCCATCAGCAGATGAGCGGGTTAAAAAACTATGGTACATCTACACAATGGAATACTATGCTGCTATAAAAAAGAAGGAACTTTTACCATTTGCAACAGCCTGGATGGACCTGGAGAGCAGAGACAAAGAAGCATTGAACAGACCATCAAACCTCAGAGGGAAGGCAGAGGATGGTGTGTGTGTGTGTGTGTGTGTGTGTGTGTGTGTGTGTGTAAAGAGATCAACCAAAGGAATTGTATGCATGCATATAAGCATAACAATGGACACGGACACTAGGGTGGTGGGGGCTTGTCCTGGGAGGTGGGAGTGGCCGAGGTGGGGTTGATGGGGGAAAAGGAGACATATGTAATACTTTAAACAATAAAAAAATGACTGTGCTATGGATATTATATTCTAGTATAAAAGTAATAAAGCGATTATAAGCTCTAAGTCAGCGGTTCTCAACCTGTGGGTCGCGACCCCTTTGGGGGTCGAACGGCCCTTTCACAAGGGTCACCTAAGACCATCGGAAAACACATATATAATTACATATTGTTTTTGTGATTAATCACTATGCTTTAATTATGTTCAATTTGTAACAATGAAATTGGGGGTCACCACAACATGAGGAACTGTATTAAAGGGTCCCAGCATTAGGAAGGTTGAGAACCACTGCTCTAAGTAAAATAGCCATTATTGACTTGTTATTCTAGATAAGTCAGACAACAGGGAAATATGGAAGAATGACTTTTGCCATGGAAAACAATATAGAGGACAATGTGAACTGTGATAATGTGAGTAAGGCGTGGTTTGTATTGAACATTGACGGAAGCTAACCTTACCCTTCTCTAACTAGCTGCCCTCTGCCCCCCTTGCCATGTTTCAGGTCCTTGAGCTGCATCTCACAAGAAGAACCCTGTGCGTCATGCTATTTTAAAGGAAATAGGGAAGCTGTGGGGACCCCTATGAAACTCCCACTGATATATTTAGTCTGTGCCCCTGTGTCTGTTCACTCAAACTCCAGACGCGTGGGTGCTATTTGGTCAAATCGGAAGAAGTTTTGCATCTGTCACCAAGAGCTGAGGGAAAGGGAGCAGGTGTGACAGGCCACAGTAAGAATACAACACAGACTTCCTTTTATGTCCAAGTGCGGGTATGTGTTTGTCTCACTGGTACTCTTGGTACCTCTGGGATGGTAAATATCGTACTGAGTCATTCAGAATGTGGAAATGAAAAGTGTTGCTCTATCTGCTGCTGGGTTTTGCATCAAAGAAAGAGAGATTTGAGGAGTACGGCGCTTCCTTACCTTCTCTCTAGGTAGCATTTTATTGTCTCAAGTTATAGTTATATTGCTTTAAGTCACTGGTGTCTTAAATATCATCCATGATTTCCCAGAAATATCAGAGGAAAAGTTTTCTTAACATGGGAAGTTTGATGAGTCCAGAAATAATCTGAATTCCTTATTTTTGGCATGAGAGGCCCTTCAGTTTGCCTCCAGGTGCCTATTTCCAGCCTCTGCCTTCTCTCTTCAAGTGATGTGATCTCAGATGGTACAGGCACTGGAACCATCAGACTGCATTATAGTTTTGGCCACAAAGCATGACCCATCATTCCGTCAGATTCTTAGTAAGTAAGACTGACCCCATGACCTTCCCCACCATAATTTTATTTTTACACCCATGGGAGGTTTTGGCTCTAGTTGATTGGGTGCAGAGGATAGTCCTGAGCCCCTGAGATGGTTCTCCAAGAAGGAGGTGGTTTAGGAAGTAAGAGGCCATGCTGTCTGCTTACTCCCAGCCTCAGCCCCAGAGTGCCAGGCCAGCTTCGGAGCGGAGACCACAGTTCTGGGGCCCCAGTCCTTTCAGCTGCTGCCTTCTTTTCTAGGGTCGTTAACAAGCATGCTAATTAGTGGCAATTTCCATGGTGGTTTTTGTGATGTGGGGATTTGTCCACTAAGAAATGGCCTGGAACCGCAAATTCATTTAAAATAGTCGATCCTACTGGATATAGAAATAACCTCTTGTCTATGTTGATCCTAGCTAGTGACCAGTGACCAGGAGGTGAAATCTTGGGAACGGAGGCCTGGGCTTCTGACTCAGCAGAAACCACTGTCTGGCTTTTTTAGCCTCTCCTTGGCCCTGTCCTACTGTAGAGACTGTGCTTCCTACAGGTCAAACTTGACAAAACATCTCTACCAGATCATATTCGGAGGTGTACAGCTGCCCCATCCACTAATAAATTTGGCCTTATTTCTCATTACTGTTCTGATGCTTGAGGTTCTTAGCACATTTCTCTAAGGAATCCCCAGATTTGTATAATACTTGAACAAAATGTCCAAGAAGAGGAGAAAAAGCTAGTATCACAAAACTGGTTGAGATCAGCAGTTCTCAACCAGTTGTGTCTTGAGTTCTAGGGGGATATTTGACTGGAGACTTTTTGGTTATCACAACATGGGGAGAATGGAGTAGTGTGTGTGCTTCTGGCATCTAGTGGGTAGAATTCAGGGATGCTGCTAAATATCCACAAAGCTCAGGACAGAAGAAATAACAAATAATTATCCAGTTCCATATGTCAATAGGCTGAGGTTGAGAAGCCCTGGAATATGTAAAGACAAGGAAGGGGTTTCGTATAATTTGTAGTTTAGGAAATGGATTCTAAATTTTTATTGAGCATCTATTATGTATAAAAATGGTCCTATGCTTCATGAGAGATTCTAAGAAATAAAAGTCATATTTACTAACATCAAGAAGTTTCCCATTTACTCAGAAATAGTACACACACAGTGAAAAGTTGTACATTTCATTTTCAAAGGAGATTGGTACTTATATTAGTTTGCTAAGGCATTTATAACAAAATATCACAGACTGGGTGGCTTTAACAACAGAAATTTATTTTCTTACAGTTCTGAGGTGAGAAGTCCAGGATCAACGTGTCAGCAGAGTTGGTTTCTTTTGAGGCGTTTTTGTGTGACGTGCAGATGTGTGGCTTCTCCCTGTGTCTTCCAATAGTTTTCCCTCTGTGTCTGTCCCACACAAATGACCTTATTTTAATGTAATGACCTCTTTACAGACCACATCTTCAGTACATGCAGACACATTCTGATGTCCTGAGAGTTAGGATTTCAACACATGAATTTAAGAATTTAACCTATAATAATACTCTTTTGTTACAACTAAGTAACTAGAGTTAGAAATAAAGAAGCAAAGGAATGGTTTTCAAGGTATTATATAAGGGCTGTTGCACTAAAAAGTGCCCAACACACAATTTTTTTTAGTCTTGAAGTAGGAAAGGTTGTTGATCCAGAAATGGTATTTTAGGAAATTCTCCAGAATAAAGGCTAGACTACTTCCTACCTCAACTCATTCATATGTATTTATTGAGCTCCTGTGATGTACCTGCGTTAGTCTACTGGATAAATAAAAAGAAAAGGACTATTGCCTTTTGGAAGCTCACAGGCATATTTGTGTGTATTTGTACATGTGAGTGAGTGGGGAGGGTTGGTGGAGGATAAGGCAAGAGACCCCTCACAGAAGGAGATAAAGGGTAGTACATCGATATCTATAGGGCCAGGTTCTGAGGACCCCTATGGGCAGGGTGGCTAATTCTGACCAGGATTGTGGCAGTGCAGAGATTCAATGTAGATTCAATATGGTAGATTGGTAGTTCACAGCTGACTTCCATTATGATTGCTAAACTGGTTGCTAAATATTTTGAATGTCATCCCCTGGGAGTTGGGGAAGGTTGAAGAGGAGGTAAGGGTGTGAGCCAGATCTTGTGGATCTACAGGAGTTTGTTTGTTGGGGAGTGGGGTGAGGAGGAAGTGCAAGGAATTATGAATAGAGAGAACAACAAGGAGTCATGAAAAGGACCAGACTATGGGCAACATGAGGTCAAGGATTGCATCTACCTTACTAACCACTAAGTCCTTAGTACTAACATTTGACATATAATAGTGTTTCAATAAATGTTTATTAAATAAATGAATGAATGAAAGAGCACACCATATTTGGAGAATGGTGAGAAGTGGGGGGAGGTGGATTTGAAAGGAAGTTTGGACCTTGTGCTAGGGTTTCCCAGGCTATGGGAAAAGTTAAGGGACACAGGTTTCTCCAATTCCAGCACCCCAGAAAGCTCCCAAGAGAGAGGTGGGAGACAAGGTGGGGGTGGTATGGGAAAGAAAAGTCTTATGCTATCCTACTCACAAGTCACTTAAATACAGGGTAGTTTTAGGGACTAGATAGACCTGAGTTTTCTTCAGATTAGTCACATACAATTGTAACTGTCTTCTTGGTCATTGTAAGTAATTCCCCAAGCTTCAGGTTGCTCATCTGTAAAATTGGAATAACAATCATCTCATTGATTGAGGATTAGATTAGCTAATACATATGAAGCATCACAGGAATGGCACATAGCAAGCACTCAACAAAATAATTATTTTTATTTTCTTGTTAATCCTCACCCAAGATTATTTTTCCATTGATTTTTAGGGAGAGTAGAAGACAGAGAGAAACACATCGATTGGTTGCCTCCTGCATGAGCCCTGACCAGGACTGGGTCAGGGCCGGGGAGGAGCCTGCAACCGAGGTACATGCCCTTGACCGGAATTGAACCCTGGACCCTTTGGTCCACAGGCCGACACTCTATCCACTGCGGAAACCGGCTAGGGTGAAAATAATTATTTTTAGATCAAAATGTCCACCAATGAAATAGATTATTTTTAGGATATTCTTCCAAATAATTCATCATCTGTCTACTGATGTTTGAAATTTTTTAGAGGAAAGAAACCTATCATTCTACAAGTAGAGTTAAATGACCTTCTCAAATACAAATTTAAATACAAATAGTAATGGCTTCTAATTTAAATATCCAGCTGTGGTAACCTAAAGGTGTGAATTAACTTTAGTAAAGGTGTAAACAGACAATCAGCAAGTATGGATGATTGCTTACAGAATCTTCTGGCCTAGTTGAGGGAGATGGTGAAGAAAGTAACATGCCCCTGGGTCAATACCTCCTCTGCCAGGAAGGGAGAAGGGAGGCTGGGGATGAGGAGAAAGTGTTCAAGAAAGAAGCCTGGGACTAGAAGAGAACTGTTGATTTCAGCTCTTCCACTCCAGTCTTGGGGTTCTACAGGACACAGGTCTTTGGCTTCTGACTTCTTCTCCAATCGAGCTGGTATGAGCCACCGAGGTTTGGTTCCAATGGCTCAGTGAGCAGTCAGAGGCAGAAGAGAGCCCAGGGGCTGGAGTGTTTAGGGCAACCTTCCTAAAAGAGTAGATGGGAGCGGGGCCTGGAGGACTAGGAGAAAGGTGTTTGAAGAGTTTGTAAGGTCCTATCTGATGGTCTTGGCTCAAGGGATCCAGAGTCATGAATCTTGTGTGGAATCTTCCTCCTGATGTGGTTCCTGATGTGGGAAGATATGCTCAGGGAAATGACAAATGGGAAATTATAAAAAAAACCCAAACTTAAGATGCACTGAGTGCTAACTACTTGTCAGGCCCTCTTCTAAGCAAGTTACGCATAGCCATTTAATCTGCTTTTATCAGCCCTGTGAGTAGTATGTGGTTAAGAACTATTATTACCCTCCTTTGATAGGAAAAACATATGGAGGGATGTGTTAAGGACATTTTGCCTGAAGTCATAACAAGTCAGTGATGGAGCTACTTTCTAATAGACTCACTTTATCATCAATGAATTGACTAGAATCCAACCACTGGGAAAAAAACCCCCACACAAACCAAATAACCCCCAACCAAACAATAACAAAAAACAAACAGAGAAAGAAAGAGAGAGAACCCCAAATGCCTGTTTTGCTGAATGTGATAGGTCCTGGGCATCAAACCGGAAACAGGCAAGACTTGCTGGAAAGAAAGGAAAGAATGTGTATTTAAAAATAAACTTTAAACAACTGAAGTGTGATATGCATATAGAAAGTGTGCCCATTGCAATTATTCAGCCAGGTAAATAATGACAGAATGAACACACCCGTGTAACCATCACCCAGATCAAGAAGTGGAACAGCCGAAACCGGTTTGGCTCAGTGGATAGAGCGTCGGCCTGCGGACTGAAGGGTCCCAGGTTCGATTCCGGTCAAGGGCATGTACCTGGGTTGCGGGCACATCCCCAGTGGGAGATGTGCAGGAGGCAGCTGATCGGTGTTTCTCTCTCATCGATGTTTCTGGCTCTCTATCTCTCTCCCTTCCTCTCTGTAAAAAAATCAATAAAATATGTTAAAAAAAAAAGAAGTGGAACATTATGAGAACCCCAAAGGCTCCCTTTGTGTCGACCTCCCTCACCCACCCCAGTTTCTCCTTTTCCCTCCCTCTAGTAAATGATTTGAGAGGATTTTCCAGCCACCAACCGAGAAGGGAAGCACTTTGCTCAGGAGGCCTGGCTGAGCGTGGTGACAAAGGGCTTGGCATCCTCAAGGAACAAATTGAAGAATGAATTAAAGGTCATAGAGTAGCACTGACCAATGGTGAATTGGCAGAATGGACCCAGGATTGCATAGACAAAGCCTTCATTCCAGGCAGTGTTCTAGGGACAATTTAAGGAATTTTCAGGGTAATGAACTCATGATTTTTGATGTAGTGTTGATTTAGGGTTTTCCCTAAATCCCAGTCATCTGAAACCGCACTGTTTTATTCTCTGTGCGGATTCACTGGTCACGGGGCAGCCAGCTGCCCAGGCTCACAGCCTGCCTTGCCGACCCTTCTCCCTACATCAGAGAGAGGAACCAGAGTGAGATGGCGGAGGGCCCAGAGCAGGGCAGGCCTTGCTCAGATTACCCTTTCTGCCTCAGGTGAGAGTGAGCAAGGCCCAAGAGAGAGAAGGAATTGACTCCACAGCCCTAGGGTGGCCGCTCCAGGTTCCACAGTTGGTTTCAGCCAAGGCTGACCACAGCACCAGAGAACCCAGCACTGGGCTGTGGACCACGCCCCCTAGTACAAACATTGATGGGATTCAGTAAGATCAGAAACCCCGCCTCTTGGGGCAGAGGTAAAGGGGATTTGTGTCCTCTCTGAAGAGAGGGTTAAAAGCCAAGGCTATAGTCCCATGTGTTTATTTTCTCCTTAGTCTCTCTTGCCCTAGGAGCTGTGTCGGTAAAGATATTGCCAGGGCATATGTCTGCTATTTTGCTGCCTATGGAGTCTTGTAAGATTTTTATGGTTTCCTGTCTTACATTTAAGTCCTTTAGCCATTTTGAGTTTGTTTTTATGTATGGTGTAAGTTGGTGATCTAGTTTCATTTTTTTTTTTGCATGTATCTGACCAAATTTCCCAGCACCCTTTATTGAAGAGACTGTCTTAACTCCATTGTATGCTCTTGCCTCCTTTTTCAAATATTAATTGAGCATAATGGCTTGGGTCGATTTCTGGGTTCTCTGTTCTGTTCTATTGGTCTATATGTCTGTTCTTGTGCCAGTACCAGGCAGTTTTGAGAACTGTGACTTTGTAATATAGCTTGATATCTGGTATTGTGACCCCTCCAACTTTGTTCTTCTTTCTCAGGATTGCTATGGCTATTTGGGGTCTTTTTTTACTCCAGATGAATTTTTGGAGAGTTTGTTCTAGATCTTTGAAGTATGCCATGGCATTTTAATGGGGATTGCATTGAATCTATAGATTGCTTTGGGTAGTATGGACATTTTGTTGTAATGTACCCTGTGAATCACACAAGGACACCTCAAGAAGTCGAATTAAGGAGTCACATTTATTGCAAATCCAGGACTACGAGGGAGCATTTCGCTCTCTCAAATCTCGTAGTAATTACCTAGCCCCAACACCAGATTTATATAGGCAAAAATCACAAAGGTATTGATTACATCTCAGGGTTTGGAATGAGGAACCTGGTTTGCAAAAAAGCAGTTTAGAGAAGCAGAATTGAGCATGTTAGTTAAATTATAGTTTTGGGTCTCCGGATCACTGAATCAATGGAAACACATTGCCTGGAGCCATCGGGTCTTGGGACCACTGAGTTGACAGAAACACATTATCTGGAGCCCTCGGGTCTTGGGACCACCGAGTCAACGGAAACACGTTATCTGGAGCCACTGAGGCAATTTAGGATAATTGTGCTGTCCTGGTTCCCAGGTACAGAAGAATGTGCTTTCTAAAAACCAGTGAGATCCCAATCAATGGGATGGATAGCATACATAAGTTCAGAAAATCAAAGTAAATTTTCTATTCTTAAACAAAGCAAATAAGTACAGAAGCCAAACAGCAGGGTTAAAGTTAAACTATAGTTTCTACCTGAGATGATTGCTACCATACTTCAATTTTAATGATATCGAATCTACTAATACATGAACATGGTATGTTCTTCCATTTGTTTATGTCTTCCTCTATCTCTTTTTTCAATGTCCTGTAGTTTTCCAAGTACAGGTCTTTTACCTCCTTAGTTAAGTTTATTCCTAGGTATCTTAATTTTTTTGGTGCAATGGTGAATGGAATCGTATTTTTTGTTGTTGTTTGTTTGTTTGTTTCTCTTTCTGTGAGTTCATTAATGGTGTGTAAAAAGGCCATAGATTTCTGGGTGTTAATTTTGTATCCTGCTACATTGCCGAAATCATTTATTAGCTCTAGTAGTATTTTTGATGGAGTCTACATCAAAATAAAAAGCTTCTGCACAGCAAAAGAAACCATCAACAAAACAACAAGAAAGCCCACTGCATGGGAGAACATATTTGCCAATGATATTTCAGATAAGGGTTTAATCTCCAAAATTTACAGAGAACTCATACAACTTAACAAAAGGAAGATAAACAATCCAATCAAAGAATGGGCAAAGGACCTAAATAGACACTTCTCAAAAGAGGACATACAGAAGGCCAAGAGACATATGAAAACATGCTTAAAGTCACTAATCATCCAAGAGATGCAAATAAAAACAACAATGAGATTGGTATCTCACACCTGTCAGAATGGCTATCATCAACAAATCAACAAATGACAAGTGCTGGCGAGGATGTGGAGAAAAAGGAACCCTCGTGCACTGCTGGTGGGAATGCAGACTGGTGCAGCCACTGTTGAAGACAGTATGGAGTTTCCTCAAAAAGTTAAAAATGGAACACCCATTTGACCCAGTAATCCCACTTCTAGGACTATATCCTAAGAAACCAGAAACACCAATCAGAAAGGATATATGCACCCCTATGTTCATAGAAGCACAATTTACAATAGCTAAGATTTGGAAACAACCTAAGTGCCCATCAGCAGATGAGCAAATTAGAAAACTGTGTTGCATCTACACAATGGAATACTATGCTGCTGTAAAAAAGAAGGATCTTTTACCATTTGCAACAACATGGATGGACCTGGAGAGCATTATGCTAAGTGAAATAAACCAGTAGGAGAAAGATAAATATCACATGATCTCACTCATTTGTGGGATATAATGATCAACATAATTTGATGAACAAGAATGGATCCAGAGACAAATGGCAGGGGAGGGCCGGTTAGAGAGCAACCGAAGGACTTGTATGCATGCATATTAGCATAACCAATTGGCACAGACACTGAGCGGTGGAGGCTTGCCCGGAGTGGGAATGGCTGAGGGTGGGGTGGGGGCATGGTCAATCGGGTAAAAAGGAGACATATGTAAAACTTTAGACAATAAATAAATAAATTAATTAATAACTAATCCTATCTAATAAAAGAGAAACATGGTAATTAGCGTACGACCGCTACCCTTCCCATTGGCTAATCAGGGCGATATGCAAATTAACTGCCAGCCAAGATGGCGGCCGGCAGCCAGGCAGCTGGAAGCGAACATGAGGCTTGCTTGCTTCAGTGACAGAGGACTCCAACGTTCCCCGCCTGACTTGCCGGCCTCTGAGCTTGCAGTCTGAAACATTGTAACAAATATAGAAGCTAAACAAAACCCCAGAAACCAGCTTTCAGCCGGCGGGATCTCAGAGCTGGAGTTATACATTGTTTCGATTATAGAACGCAAACAAACCAGATACCTGCTTTCAGCAGCGGAAGCCTCAGAGCTAGAGCCAGAGCTAAAGCTGGCCCAGAATAAAAAAAGAAAAAAAGAAAAAAAGGAGCAGTTGGGAGCTTCAGTCAACCGCCAGCCTGAAAGCAGCCCTCAGCCCCTCACCCAGACTGGCCAGGCACCCCAGTGGGGACCCCCACCCTGAAGGGTGTGTGACCAGCTGCAAACAGCCATCATCCCCTCATCCAGGATAGCCAGGCACCCCAGTTGGGACCCCCACCCTGAAGGGTGTGTGACCAGCTGCAAACAGCCATCATCCCCTCATCCAGGATGGCCAGGTACCCCAGTTGGGACCCCCACCCTGATCCAGGACACCCTTCAGGGCAAACCAGCTGGCCCCCAGGCCTCTATCCTATATAGTAAAAGGGTAATATGCCTCCCAGCACCGGGATCAGTGGAGCCTCGAGGCCTCCTGGCACCGGATCAGCGTGACAGGGGGCAGCACCCAAACCCCCTGATCGCCCTGTGGCTCTGTGTGTGACAGGGTAGAGCCATAACCTCCCCATCGGCCCTGCCCTGAGTGTGACAGTGGCGGCGCCCCAACCCCCTGATCGGCCCTGCTCTGTGGGTGATAGAGGGCGGCGCCCCAACCCCCTGATCCGCCCTGCTCTGTGTGTGACAGGGGGCGGTGCCCTAACTCCCCTATCGGCTCTACTCTGTGAGTGACAGGGGGGAGCTCCTCAACCCCCCTCCCAATCCGCCCTGCTCTGTGCATGACAGGGGGGAGCTCCCCAACCCCCTGATCAGCCCTGCTCTGAGCCCGACCAGGGGCTGCACCTAGGGATTGGGCCTGCCCTCTGCCACCCAGGAGCAGGCCTAAGCCAGCAGGTCGTTATCTCCTGAGGGGTCCCAGACTGCGAGAGGGCACAGGCCGGGCTGAGGGACCCCCCTTCCCCCCCGAGTGCACAAATTTTTGTGCACAGGGCCTCTAGTAATAATAATAAAAGCCAAAGCTAGGGGAAAGCACAAGCACAGGGGTTCCGGCAATGCTGGTGGGTTGGCTTGCTTTGGTTGAGCTGGGAAAGGGGAGTGTGGAGCCGGAGCCAGGGGTGGGATTGAATTCATATTAAGTGGTGGGAGATGAAGTAGGGAAAGGAGTTTCCACTGATTGTTGAAGGCCTTGAATATTGGAAAGATAATTGTATGTTATTAACTTAAGTTAGATTTTCAGCAGAGCAGAGATGAGATGTATTTGATGAAGATTATCCAGGCCGTGGGCAATGGGGGCTGAGGAGGACCGCAGGGAGAGGATGGAGCCGAAAGAGGGCAGGAGACCATGGCAAGGCTCTGAGGATGCATGGCGGACTCGTGTGGCAGTGGAGAGGAGTGGGTGGACTCCAGATGCGCAGAAGTAACCTGGATGGAACTTCGAGGAAATACCGAGTCCTAGAGTCAGGGTCCAGACAAGGGCAGGATTGGAAACTTCTGACAGGAAAAGCCCTGGGAAAACGTTTTCCTTTGGAACTCAATAAATAGAGACCTGAATTCATAATCTCTATCATCATTGGTTCTTGTGAGGCCTTCACTTATTTCATCTATTCACTACTTATTTACTCACCCCACCCCAGCATTATTGAGATATAACTGACATATAATAACATGCATATTTAAGGTATATAGCATGATGATTTGATAGATGTATATATTGTGCAGTGATTATCACAATTAGGTTAGTTAACACATCCATCACCTCTCATAATTACTTTTTTGTGTGTGTGTGGTGAGAAGATTTAAGATTTACTGTCTTACCAGATTTCAAGTTTGCAATACAATATTGGTAACTATAGTCACTGTGCATTATATCTCTTAAACTTACTTTATAACTAGAAGTTTGTACTCTTTGAGAATATCTCCTCATTTCCCTTATCCCCAGCCCCTGGTAATCACCAATCTACTCTCTTTCAATAAGTCTGGCTTTTTAAAATTCTACAATATATGCAACAATGTACAGTATTTGTCTTTCTTTGTCTGACTTACTCCACTTAGCAAAATACCTTTAAGCTTCATCCATGTTGTCACAAATGGTAGGATTTCCTTATTTTTTTATGGCTAAATAATTTTCCATTGTGTTTACCAAATTTTCTTTTTCATTCATCTATTAAGGGACACATAGGTTGTTTCCCTGTCTTGGCTTTTGTGAATACTGCTATAATGAATGTGGGGGCGCAGATATCTCTTCAAAATCCTGATTTCATTTCTGTTGGATACTTATTCAGGAGATTGCTGTACTTATTTCATTTTATCCCTATTCTCCAATCCTGTTTCCTTCTCCATGTACTACTACTCTAATGTTTGTATTTTTTTGTTTGTAAGTGTTCTTATGAAATATTTATTGTTTTCTTATCTGTAACTAATTAAAAAAACCTTTTCATTATGGGGAATTTTGAATGTACCCAAAAAGAGATGGAAGAGTATAATGAACTTCCTGTACCCATTATTCAGCTTCAACTACCATCAGCCCATGGCCAATTCTACCCCATACACATCCCACCTTCTTCCCTCCTTTCAGATATCAGATTATTTCATCCATAGATATTTCCAGGTATACAAGATAACAAACCACAATATCCTTATCAATAGCTTAAAAACAATATTTTCTTAATATGATTGAATAGCCAGTGGGCAAATTTTTAGTTCTCTCATAAATGTTACTTCTTTTCACAGTTTGTTTATGTGAATCAGGATTTAAATAAGGCCCATACATACATGAGTGGCTGATTTTTTAAAAAGTCTCTTTCAATCAGTAGGTTTCACACTGAATCTGTTCATTCTTTCCCCTTTTGTAAAACATCTGTGGCATGCAATAAAGTTTAGTGCAATAAAACAAGGTATGTCTGTATTAGTTATCTATTGGTGTGTAACACAATTGCCACAAACTTAGTGGCTTGAAACAAAACACATTAATTATTTCATAGTCAGAAATCTAGACATGAGTGAGGCTTGACTGGGGAAGAATCTGCTTCCAAGCTTATGTGGCTGTTGGCAGGATTCAGGTCCCTTGGGTGGTCTGACAGGGGGTCTCAGTTCCCCTCTGGCTGTTGGGGAGGCTACACCTAGTTCCTTGTTTTCTGGGCCTCTCCTTGTAGCAGCTTACTTCATCAAAGCCAGCAAGAGAGACAGTCAATAGAGAGAATCTGCTAGCAAGATGGAAGTCCAATCTTATGTAATGTAATCATGGAGAAGATATCCCATCACCTTTACCATTTTGCATTGGTTAGAAGCAAGTCCCATGTCCCATGCATACTCAAGGAGAGGAGATTACACAAGGGCATAAATAGCAGGGATAATTGGAGTCTTACAGTCTGCCACAAGCATGTGTTGCAAAATGGTGATATTTTAATTCTAGCATTTCTTCTTTGTTTATTGGCTGGAACACTTCTACAACATGAAACTCCCCCTAATATATTATTTATCAATAGTATAATTCATAGAGGAAAATCAGAATAAATGCTTGATTCTTTTTTTTTATTTACCAGTTATTTTACTCAAAACCAGTGAGTTAATTCCCTTGCATTTTCTAATGGTGGCCAATTATGTGGGCATGTATTGTTAATTATGTAAATAGTATTGTGCTGAATATAGCATTCTGTTTATTTTATTTTTCAGAAATTCAGTACTGTTTTTAAGATCTATTTATACCACTGTATGTACATCTAACTCTTAGCTTATATTTATTGACTAGTATTTCAGTGTTATAGATCACCCTGTTTCTATCTGTTCACCCGTGGACACCAAGATGCTTCCAAATCTCTGCTATGGTGACCATTCTCATAACAGTTCCCTTAACACTTTTGTATCCAGGTGGAACTGCTAGGTAGTAGAGTGTAATTAAGTAAGTAATCAATTTGTTAAGTAGTGCCAAACTGCTTTCCTGAATGGCTTCACAAAGCTACTCTCATGGAAATGACTTCACATGTGTACCTCAGCTTAATGAGGGTGGAAACATCTCAATATCCTCATGAATTTTATGCCATTCACTAAGCGGAACTACATCTCTGAACAAATTTCTCAAAACCATTCATATCTGAAGTATCCATACCTGTGCTAGGTGATGGGTACTAAGAGACAGAATCTATACAAGCATTTTCTAACCTAGACTACTGTCATCTGGTAAACCACTCAAATTCTACTGAGGACAAGGGAAGAAATGGGGATGAGAAAAGAAAGGAGGAAATCACTTCACTGATTTAGGAGGGGTGATAGGGGAATCTTGCCTTATTAACCAACTTAGCATCTCATTTTACAAATATGAACACTGAGACCTAGAGGTGAAGCCATTTCTCCAAGGGTCATTTCATGAGTGTAAGCCCGCTGGGCTAGTCTGCTGACTCCCAGGAGAAGTCTGGGAGGGAGGTGGGGGAGACATATGCAACATTAGAGAGAGAGATGAGGAGGAGGCTAAAAATTGCAGCTTGGGCCATGTTAATTTTCAGGAGCCAGCAAAGTGGGGAGGATCAGTCTATTGGCAACTCATGGAGACTGTGAACACTACACGCAGCTAATTTTGTCTTCACCACAAGTCTTATAAAGTAGGGATTATCACTTCTCTTTTATAGATGTGGCAACACAGGCTTAGAGTGTTTAAGCAACTTCCTCAATGTCTTGCAGTTAAAAAGTGTCAGAGTGTGATTCATATCGAGGTCTGTTGATGCCAAAATCTTTGCTCTCAGCACACACACACACACACACACACACACACACACACACACACTCAGAGGGTTTCAAGGTTGGTGTGGTCAACAGGGCCTAATGCTGAAGAGAGGTCAAGAAAAGTGAGGAGCGGAAGTGGTTTCAGAAATTGTGGTCTTAGGTGGAAAAAGCCCTTCACCAGTTTCCTCTGGCTGCTGCTGAGCAGGGCGGCTGGAGGTCATATGTGCTGATTCTGGGAGCCCCTAACGCAAGTAGAAATACTGAAATCATTTGGGACCACAGGCAAGTGGAAATACATAGTTGGATCTGAAGCCTTAAATTAGATGCAGTTTCAAACAGAATTTTTCTGGCTTAATCACAAAGTTAAGGAAACCATAAGTGACCAATATGAACATGGCTTTTGCTCAAGTTCATAAAAATAAAATAGACAATAAAATGGAGAATATTTAAATGGTATTGATGATAACTTAATCACAAAGTTAAGAAAACCATAAATGACCAGACTGAAAGAAGCTTGTATTGTTTGTCCAAGTACAGACAATAACATGGAGAATATTCAAATGGGCTTGATGAAAGCGCTGCCGTTTTCTGTCTCCGAGTGGCTGTGTCAGCAGAACGCAGGAGGCCAGGAGGGAGCATTCAGTTCTTCTAACTTGAAAGCCCACTGAAAAATTAATGTGTCGGGTAACAAGGAGAAAAGAATGATCAAGGGGCTTTTCTACCTGCATTCTCTTCTTTGGAAAAGGACATTTCGATTGGGGCATCTTAAATAGCAGCCAGGTTTTTTTTCTTCTCAAACAGCATGTTAATGAGGAGAGCATAAATAAATCCACTGCTTCCAAAAAGTACAGAGATTGTCGTTCAAATGGCAGAGTGCCAGGAAAGTTGCCATTTGGGTTTTAGAAAACCCAGTATTTCATGACGGTTGGAAGACCGAGGCGGGGCTTGTAGGAGAGGCTCTTTATTGAAGCCAGGTGTGAGCTGTCTCCTCTTCCTGGCTGGAAGGCTGTTTGGGTCCAGGGGAGAATTTCCTGTGGTGGTTGTGCATTTCTGGCCCAGGTCCCTGGTGCACCCGAGTCTTCCCTGCTGCTCCCACAACCCCTTGCTTTTTTCCCTTTCTCCCCCTCTCTTTCCCGCTTACCCTTTCTTTTCTGCTATATAAGGGCTGAATGTTTGTGTTTCCTCCCAAATTGCTATGGTGAGGCCCTAATTCCCAGGTGTTGGCGTTTGGAGGGAGGTGGGGTAGAAGAGGGTGGTCTTTGAGAGTAATTTGATTTGCATGAGGTCATGGGGTGGAGTCCCCAGGATGGCCTTGGCACCCAAAGGGATGAAGAGGCCAGAATTCTCCCTTGGCCTCATAAAGATTCAGTGAGAAGACGGCTGTCTACAAGTCAGGCAGTGGGTCCTCAATAGAACCTGACTATGTTAGCACCTTAATCTTAAACTTCCAGTCTTCAGAACTGTGAAAATAAATGTTTATTTTTTTAAGTCATATGATATTTCGTTACAGCAGACTGAGCTGACCAAGATACTTCCTTTCCCAAGCCTCCTTCCTTGAGCAGGTCTATTCAACATGTTATACCCAAAATGTTTAAAACAATTATTTACAGCTCCAATGTGGCTCACCATATTGGATCTACAAAATGCTATTTATGCTCACTGTGGCTGCAGTAGAACCTCTTTGACCCAGGAATGAGTGTTCCTGTTCACCCTTAGCTAAGAAGAGGCATCATTTGTAAACTTTTGCTGGAGAATTTTTTCTTCTGCAGAATAGTACCTGCCTCACCACTGGCTTGTAAGGAGTAAATTAAATATGTGAAAGACCAGAGCTCAGTGCCTGGCTCATAGAAACCGCTTGGTTAATATCTGTTACTCTGAATATAAAAGCAGGATGGCTGATTCCCACCCTCCAAAACAAAGGAGGACTCATCCCTTCCTTGAAAGAGAAAAAGTGAGAAAATCCTAAAAAAGGATTCTGAGCCAGCTGTTTTGAAGTTGATGAAAGTTGGGTATTGAGAAATTCTTGGATTTTGAAGAAGCGTTGAGAAGAGCCAAGGAAAATTCCAGCTACTGGATGGGGATGGTGGCATTTCAATATGGGCATTAAACTGGTCAGCACCCCAGGTCGCCTGTGGAGACCCTGTGGGTAGACCTGCAGGAATCAGTGTTTGCATTCAATCTGGTAGTTCAACCATTACCCAGCAGGTTAACGAGGCCATAGCCTCAAATCCAACATGTGCTTCTTGGTTCTTTACTTGACCTCTGGGGATACATCTGATATTGATGACCACCTCTTTCCAAAGTACTTTTTAAATGGCTGTGTGACAAAATTGATCTTTATCTGTCATGTAGTCCTTTGTCAGATGGATCCTCCTTCACTGTGGGCCCTTCCAGAATTGGTGTTGCCAAGAATTTGATGCTTACCTTTCTTCCATCCTTTTAGGCAATTTGACCAGAATCTTCCCTTCTAATCACAGTGAGTTTGTAGATGCTGCTCAGCATAAAATTCTGGTAATCTTCCTCAGGAGGTCCTTCTAACTCAGCTTGCTCTAATTCAGAGGTTCTCAACCTGTGGGTCGCAACCCCTTTGGGGGTTGAACGACCCTTTCACAGGGGTCGCCTAAGACCAGTGGTTCTCAACCTTGGCTGCACATTAGAATCACCTGGGAATCTTTTTAAAATCCTGATTTCTGGGCCTCATCCTCCAGAAATTCTGTGTCTTTGTTATGAGGTTTTCTTTGTTATGGGGTGGGGCACAACATTAGTAATAAAGACACAGAATTTCCGGAGGATGAGGCCCAGAAATCAGGATTTTAAAAAGATTCCCAGGTGATTCTAATGTGCAGCCAAGGTTGAGAACCACTGCCTAAGACAGTGATGGCGAACCTATGACACGCGTGTCAGAGGTGACACGCGAACTCATTTTTTGGTTGATTTTTCTTTGTTAAATGGCATTTAAATATATAAAATAAATATCAAAAATATAAGTCTTTGTTATACTATGGTTGCAAATATAAAAAAATTTCTATATGTGACACAGCACCAGAGTTAAGTTAGGGTTTTTCAAAATGCTGACACGCCGAGCTCAAAAGGTTCGCCATCACTGGCCTAAGACCACTGGAAAACACATATATAATTACATATTTTTGTTTTTAATTGTTTTATTGCTTAAAGTATTACAAAGAGTATTATATATGTCTCCTTTTTTTTTTCTCCCCTTGACAATCCCCTGGCCTCCCATACACCCCCGTGTCTTGTGTCCATTGGTTATGCTTATATGCATGCATACAAGTCCTTCGGTTGATCTCTTACCCAAACCTGCAACCCTCCCCGGCCTTCCCGCTGTAGTTTGACAGTCTGTTCGAGGCAGCTCTGCCTCTGTATCTATTTTTGCTCGTCAGTTTATAATGGTCTTAATTATCCATAAATGAGTGAGATCATGTGGTATTTTTCTTTCATTGACTGGCTTATTTCACTTAGCATAATGCTCTCCAGTTCCATCCATGCCGTTGCAAATGGTAAGAGTTCCTTCTTTTTAACAGCAGCATAGTATTCCATCGTGTAGATGTACCACAGTTTTCTAATCCATTCATCTGCTGATGGGCACTTAGGCTGCCTCCAGATCTTAGCTATGGTAAATTGTGCTGCTATGAACATAGGGGTGCATATATCCTTTCTGATTGGTGTTTCTGTTTTCTTGGGATATATTCCTAGAAGTGGGGTCACTGGGTCAAATGGGAGTTCCATTTTAACTTTTTGAGGAAACTCCATACTGTCTTCCATAGTGGCTGCACCAGTCTGCATTCCCACCAGCAGTGCACTAGTGTTCCTTTTTCTCCACATCCTCTCCAGCACTTGTCGTTTGTTGATTTGTTGATGATAGCCATCTGACAGGTGTGAGATGGTACCTCATTGTTGTTTTGATTTGCATTTCTTTGATGATTAGTGACTTTGAGCATGTTTTCATATGTCTCTTGGCTTTCTGAATGTCCTCTTTTGAAAAGTGTCTATTTAGGTCCTTTGCCCACTTTTTGATTGGATTGTTTATCTTCCTTTTGTTAAGTTGTATGAGTTCCCTATGAATGTTGGAGATTAAACCCTTATCAGTGATAACATGGGCAAATATGTTCTCCCATGCAGTGGGCTTTCTTGTTGTTTTGTTGATGGTTTCTTTTGCTGTGCAGAAGCTTTTTATTTTGATGTAGTCCCATTTGTTTATTTTCTCTTTAGTTTCCAATGCCCTAGGAGCTGTATCGGTGAAGAAATTGCTTCGGCATATGTCTGAGATTTTGTTGCCTTTGGATTCCTCTAGTATTTTTATGGTTTCCCGTCTTACATTTAAGTCCTTTATCCATTTTGAGTTTATTTTTGTGTATGGTGTAAGTTGGTGGTCTAGTTTCATTTTCTTGCATGTATCTGTCTAATTTTCCCAGCACCATTTATTGAAGAGACTGTCTTGACTCCATTGTATGTTCTTGCCTCCTTTGTCAAATATTAATTGAGCATATTGGTTCGGGTCGATTTCTGGGCTCTCTATTCTATTCCATTGATCTATATGTCTGTTCTTGTGCCAGTACCAGGCAGTTTTGAGAACAGTGGCTTTGTAATACAGCTTGATATCTGGTATTGAGATCCCACCTACTTTGTTCTTTCTCAGGATCATTGCAGCTATACGGGGTCGTTTTTTATTCCAGATGAATTTTTGGAGAGTTCGTTCTAGGTCTGTGAAATATGCCGTTGGTATTTTAATGGGAAGTGCGTTGAATTTATAGATTGCTTTGGGCAGTACGGACATTTTAATGATGTTGATTCTACCAATCCAAGAACATGGTATGTTCTTCCATCTCTTTATGTCTTCCTCTATCTCTTTTTTCAACGTCCTGTAGTTTTCTGAGTAGAGGTCTTTTACCTCTTTAGGTATCTTAATTTTTTTGGTGCGATGGTAAATGGGATTATTTTTTTAGTCTCTCTTCCTGTAAGTTCACTACTGGTGTATAGAAATGCCATAGATTTCTTGGTGTTAATTTTGTATCCTGCTACATTGCCAAATTCTTTTATTAAGTCTAATAGTTTTTTGATGGAGTCTTTAGGGTTTTTTAGGTATAATATCATGTCATCTGCAAATAAGGACAGTTTTACTTCTTCTTTTCCAATTTGGATGCCTTTTATTTCTTCTTCTTGTCTAATTGCAATGGCTAATACTTCCAGTACTATGTCGAACAGGAGTGGTGAGAGTGGGCATCCCTGTCTTGTTCCTGTTCTTAGGGGAAATGGTTTTAGTTTTTGTCCATTGAGTATGATGTTGGCTGTGGGTTTGTCATATATGGCTTTTACTATGTTGAGGTATGATCCTTCTATTCCCACCTTGCTGAGAGTTTTTATCAAAAAGGGGTGTTGGATTTTGTCAAATGCTTTTTCTGCATCAATTGATATGACTATGTGGTTTTTTCCTTTCAATTTGTTTATGTGATATATCACATTTATTGATTTGCCGATATTGTACCATCCTTGCATCCCTGGGATAAATCCTACTTGGTCATGGTGTATGATCTTTCTGATGTACTGCTGGATCCGATTTGCTAAGATTTTGTTGAGGATTTTGGCATCTATGTTCATGAGGGATATTGGCCTGTAATTCTCTTTCATTGTGTTGTCTTTACCTGGTTTTGGTATTAGGGTGATGCTGGCTTCATAGAATGAGCTTGGAAGTGTTCCTCTTGAATTTTTTGGAATAGTCTGAGAAGGACAGGTTTTAGTTCTTCCTTGAATG
>NW_005871055.1:3332207-3386727 GCF_000147115.1 Myotis lucifugus
CTGAAGCTTTTTGATGACTGCTTCAATTTCTTCCATAGTTATTGGCCTATTTGAGATTTTTAGATTCTTCCTGATTGAGTTTTGGAATGTTGTATTTGTCTAGGAATATATCCATTTCCTCCAGGTTGTCTAGTTTGTTGGAGTAGGGTTGTTCATAGTATTTTTTAACAATCATTTGTATTTCTGTGGGGTCTGTTGTTATTTCGCCTGTATCATTTCTGATTTTGTTTATTTGGGTCCTCTCTCTTTGCTTCTTGGTGAGCCTGGCTAGAGGTTCATCAATCTTGTTTATCCTTTGAAAGAACCAGCTTCTTGATTTTATGTATTTTTTTTTGGTCTCTATGTCATTTATCTCTGCTCTGATCTTTATTATTTCCTTCCCTCTGCTCACTCTGGGCTTTTCTTGTTGCTCTCTTTCTAATTCTTTGAGATGTAGAGTTAGATGATTTATTACCATTTTTCTTGTTTTTTGAGGTAGGCCTGTAGAGCTATAAACTTCCCTCTCAGGACTGCTTTCGTTGTGTCCCATAGGTTTTGGATTGTTGTGTTTTCATTGTCATTAGTTTCCAGGATGTTTTTATTTTTATTTTTTATTTTATTTATTTTATTTTTTTTTAGTTTCAATAATATAATTTAACTCAATATAGTCAAAATATTATTTCAACATGTAATCAATATAAATTAATGAGATTTTATGATATTGGTCCATGAGACAATGTATGACAATAATTAGACATTAATGAGATATTTTACTTTCTTTTTTTCATCCCGACTCTTCAGCATCCATGTGTATCTTACACTCACCACACATCTCAATTTTTCTGCCCATATTTCAAAGGCTCAACAAGCTACTGCGTTGGACAGCTCAGGCCTAGTGCCTGTACCTCTGGTTATTGGGCTGGTAGCAGCTGGCGTTAGCTACATCAGGGACTCGTTTATGACAGAGAGCAGGAAACCACCAGCCCCTGCTGGTTCCTGGCTGTGTGTAGGACAAGGGAGAGTCCAGCTCTTTCCCAGTCAGGGATCCTCAGTGGATATGAGCACCTGATTGTGTTTGCATCTCAGAGTCCAGAGCTGTGGGCTCAGTCCTGGTGGGCAGGAAGGCCCTAGCTGCCGGCTTTGGGGCAGGGAAAATGGCAGCAGCCCCCCCCCCCAAGCCGGTTAAGGGTAAGAGTCCCAATGGACTATGCCAGGCTAAGAAGGAAATATTAAAAGCCTGTGCCTGGAACATCCTGCCTCTGAAAAATTGGGTGAGCTCAGAGCAGGAGCCAGTACATGGCTTCTCTCTCAGAAAATGGATAGAAACCGTTGCTCAGGCTTTGGAGGCTGAGAATCAGAAACTCCAGGAGGAATGAGCTCAGCTGGGGGGGAGGCAGGGGGAATGGGTTTGATCTTGTAGACCAAAGGGGAACAGTGGGGAATAGGCCAAAAGCGGAGCAGAGGAGGACAGGCGGCCGCTCCCATGGCTGTGACCCGCTAGCTTCTGTCGGAAAGTGGGAGCAGCTCAGGAACATGCTGAAGGTAATGACAGAGCAGGTGGGGGAAAGGCGGTGGAAGGGAGAGAAAGGGAAGCTGGGCTGCTGTAGGAGCATGCCAGAGGGAAGGCCTGTGTTGCTGGAGCTCACAAAAGTGGCTTTGCCTGGAGCTTTCAGAACAAGGGCAGTGGCCTAGGGACAGCAGCTGGGGAGAAGCACTCTTTGGTCCAAGCGAGCCCCTCCCCGCAGCCTCGGCCCTCTCTCCCCCACCTTTCAGACAGAAGACTGCTGAGGGAACCAGAGAGGGAGCGCACTGGCCCTGGCCTCCCCTGGGAAAGGCACAGCCCAGGCCTCCAGGGTCTTGTGGACTTTGCCCACCCCCACGTAAACTCCTTGCTCCGCACTGTAAAAGTTCCGACCACTGGCCGTGGCCGAGCAGATGTCCCTGACCTTGGCCCATAGCAACACTCCTTTTTCTTAGAGGGGGTGTGGGATCCAGGAGCTCAGAGTACCCTTCAGCCAAAGTGTGTGTCCTCTTACCTAACCTCCCAATAATCATTCAAGGTGAGGATCTGCCGGAAGCCGGTCCATCCTTGCTGCTTGACACAGTCGCTGCAGGGAAGAAACATCTGCACAGCATATGTTTCAAGGGACCTGGTGTATATGGCATACTGTTCTTAATATGTTTTCTCACCTTCTTGGCGCTATGTGTTTTAACCAAAGTCACCTCTCCGAGAAAGGTTGTTTCCCCAGGTAGGGATTTCTCCCTGAAGTTCCAGGATGTTTTTAATTTCTTCTTTGATCTAATTGGCAACCCACTCAATATTTAATAACATGCTATTCAGCTTCCAAGTGTTTGAGTGTTTTGGGTTGTTTTTATTGTAGTTTATTTCTAATATTATGCCACTGTGGTCTGAGAAGATGCTTGGTATGATTTCAATCTTCTTGAATTTGGGGAGAGTTTGCTTGTGACCCAATATGTGGTCTATTTTTGAAAATGTCCCTTGTGCACTTGAGAAGAACGTATATTCCGTGGGTTTGGGGTGAAATATTCTGAAGATGTCAATTAAGTCCATCTGATATAGTGAGTCATTTAGGATTGATGTTTCTTTGCTGAATTTTTGTCTAGAGGATTTATCCAGTGATGTCAGTGGTGTATTAAAGTCCCCTACTATGATTGTATTTTTGTCGATCTCTCTCTTGATATTTTCCAGGAGTTTTTTTTTTATGTATTTGGGTGCTCCTGCATTGGGTGCATATATGTTTATCAGGGTTATATCCTCTTGTTGTATTGAACCCTTTAGTATTATGAAGTGGCCTTCCTTATCTTTTGTTATGGCCTTCACTTTGAGGTCTATTTTGTCCGATATAAGTATTGCTACCCCAGCTTTTTTTTTCATTTCCATTTGCCTGAAAGATATTTTTCCATCCCTTCACTTTCAGTCTGTGTGAGTCCCTTCTTCTGAGGTTGGTCTCTTGTAGACAGCAAATATATGGGTCATGTTTTTTTATCCATTCAGCTACTCGATGTCTTTTGATTGGAGCATTTAGTCCGTTTACGTTTAAAGTTATTATTGAAAGGTAGTTGTTTGTAGCCATTTCTATTTTTTGTGGCTGTTTTCTTTCTTAGCTTTTTATTTCTTCTTTTTACACCAGTCCCTTTAGCATTTCTTGCATTGCTGGCTTGGTGGTGATAAACTCCCTTAGCATTTTTTTG
The DNA here is from genome assembly GCF_000147115.1 of Myotis lucifugus. Lineage (NCBI taxonomy): Eukaryota > Metazoa > Chordata > Mammalia > Chiroptera > Vespertilionidae > Myotis > Myotis lucifugus. The sequence goes on from NW_005871055.1 coordinate 3,335,400, forward strand.
TCTGTGAAGCTTCTTATTTCCCCTTCTATTTTGAATTATAGCCTTGCTGGATAGAGTATTCTTGGATTCAGTTCCTTGCTTTGCATCACTTTGTAAATTTTCGTCCATTTTTCTGGCCTGATGTGTTTCTGTTGAGAAATCATTTGATAATCTAATATGAGATCCCTTGTATGTAACTTTCCGTCTCTCTCTTGCAGCCTTTAAGATTCTCTCTTTGTCCTGAACCTTTGCCATGGTAATTATGATGTATCTTGGTGTGGGTATTTTTGGGTTCATCTTGTTTGGGTCTCTCTGTGCTTGTGTGACTTTCCCCCTGCCCCCACCTCAGGGAAGTTTTCTGACATTATTTCTTCAAATAGGTTTTCTAACCGTTGTTCCTCTTCCTGTTGTTCTGGCACCCCTATTATTCGTATGTTGCTTTGTTTCATGTTGTCCCATAGCTCCCTTAGGCTCTCCTCCTGTCTTTTAATTTTTTTCTCCAATTGCAGTTCAGTTTGGGTGTGTTTTGCTTCCCTGTCTTCTAATTCGCTAATTCAGCCCTCCACTTCTCCTAGTCTATTGTTGAAACTTTCCGTGGTGTTTTTTATTGCAGCTATATCACTCTTCATTTCTTCTTGATTCTTACATAAGTTATTGATTTTTTCATCCATTTCTTCTTGATTCTTGCAGAAGTTGTTGATTTTTTTCCTCCATCCGTTTTATGCATTCTAGGACCCTTAATCTGAATTCTTTTTCTGACATGTTGCATGCCTCTGTTTCACTTAGCTGCTTTTCTGGCGAGTCCTCCTTTTCTTTCCTTTGGGGGTTTCTTTGTCTACCCATGTTTGATCTCACCGACAGATCTAGATGTTGAGTCATTCAGGGGCTGCTCCTTGGGTGGCAGTGGCTCCTCAGGCTGCGGTTGCTCCTCGGGCAGTTTTGGTAGCAGCTGCTCCTCAGTTGGCAGCAGCTCCTCTGGTGGGTGCTGTTCACAGCCGTGGTGGTTCCTCTGGCTGGTGGGGGGAGGCTTCTCACACAGCTGCTGTTCCTCAGACAGAGGGTGTGCTGATCACGAGACTGCTGTTCCTTGGATGGGGGCAGGCTACACATGCAGCTGCTACTCCTTGAACTGGGGCAGACTGCTCACGTGGCTGCTGTTCCTTGGTTGGGGGCTGGCTGTATGCTGCTGTTGTTCCTCTGATGTGGTGGGCTGCTTGTGGGGCTATTGCTCCTTGGACTTGGGCAGGTTGATTGTAAGGCTGCTGCTCCTCAGACGGGGGTGGGCTGCTCGCACGGCTGCTGCTCTTCAGATGGGAGTGAGCTGCATGCGTGGCTGCTCCTCCCCAGACGGGGACGGGCCACTCACCTGGCTGCTGCTCATCGGACAGGTGCAGGCTGTGTTTGGCTCTTCTCCTTGAACTGGTGCATGCTGCGCAGGGCTGCCGCTCCTCAGATGTGGGCGGGCTGCTCGTGCGGCTGCTGCTGCTTGGACGAGGGCAAGATGCTTGTGCAGCTGCTGCTCCTCGGACTGGTGCAGGTTGCGGGCTGTGTGTAGCTGCTGCTCCTCGGATGGGGGAGGGCTGAGCAGAGCAGCCGCTCCTCAGACGTAGGCAGACTGCTCGTGCGGCTGGTGCTCCTCAGATGGGTGAGTGGGCCGCTCACACAGCTGCTGCTCCTTGGACAGGGGCAGGCCACATGAGGCTGCTGCTCTTAGGCCTGGGGCAGGCTGCTCGTGGGGCTGATGCTCCTTGGACAGGAGCGTGCTGCTCACGTGTCTGCTGCTCACATGGTTGCAGTGCCCTGGACTAAAGCATTGGGCCAGTCAGAGGGGAGCATGCTTCAGAACTCACAGGAACCTGCGCCCGGGGTGGCTGGAGACTTGGTGACCATGGACCACAGCCGAGGTAGCAGGTCCCTGGCAGGGGTGGCTGTAGAGTCCCAGGTGTTACCTGAGGGCACCCTGGGTGGAGGTGAAGCTGGGTTCTCAGTTACATCAGCTCTCCCCTTCGAAAAGGCGAGGACTCTGAGGAAGAGCTGGCCTCCTGGTCCTGTTTGCAATGGTAGCAGAGGCTGCCTAGTTAGGCTAGCCTGGTTAGCCTGCCCCCGAAGGTCCTGCGGGGTCTAACTGTGCCTCATTCACACGCTCACACACACACCCTACACACAACCACACACTCCTCTTTTGCTCCCTCACTGCCACCTTCTTCCTGCCTCTGTAGCTGGGTCAGGGTGGGCAAACTTTTTGACTCGAGGGCCACAATGGGTTCTTAAACTGGACCAGAGGGCCGGAACAAAAGCATGGATCGAGTGTTTGTGTGAACTCATATAGATTCAAAGTACACTCATTACATAAAAAGGGTACGGTCTTTTTTTTTTTTTTTAGTTTATCATTCAACGGGCCAGATCCGGCACGCGGGCCGTAGTTGGCCCACGGCTGGTCTAGGGTGTAATTGACCCGTTTGTTAATGAAGTTTCCTCTCCAGGTGTCTGGTTATGTGGTTTGCTCTCTAGCACTTTAGCCAGACAGGATAAAATTCACCTTAACAAGACATGACTCAAAGGGAACAAAGCATGAATGTACTCACGACACCGATAACCCCAATATAAGTGACCACCTGAGAAAAGAGAATTAGGGGAGAGAAAAGAGAGCACAAATGATATCTAAGAGAGAGAAAAAAAAGGTATGAGAGAAAAGAAAAAGGAGAATATACATATATATGAAGAAAACACCACAGAACCAATAGATAAACCAAACAAATACAAACACCAAACACCCAGTAAAGAGGGTGGGGGCAGAATCTGTAGAGGCTGAGATGATATACAGGAAATAAGGTTAAGAATTGGATAAATATGGGGAGGACCTCACTTCAGTATAGAGGAAGTAGGAAAGGGATGAGTGGATAAGAAGAGACAGAAGGGGAACAAAACAATATATTTACAAAAAAATTGATTTAAAAAAAGGTATAAAAATAGAAAATAACAAGTAAAAATAAAATAAATTTGAATGATGAAAAAATAATGTGAAAAGAAGTAGAAAATAAAGCAATAAACAAAAAAGGAAAACAAAGAAAAAAGCAAAAAAAAAAGCCCTAACAAAATAATAATAAAAAAATAAAAATGAAAAATTGAAATGTCATTCCTTTGGCTGGCTTAAGATCCCAGTTTTCTGGAATGTCTGTGATTTTTTTTTTCTGTTGCTGGGACTGAAGGCCTCTCTATAGGCCAGACCCTGTTAACTCCCAGGGACTAATCAGATTTTTTAATCCTTCGTACCATTCAGGGTGGAATCTGGGTGTGGCTGTATTCCTTGCCTGGGGACTGGAGGGAGGGGTTATATCTTCAGGAGAAAATGGCTGCCCAGGTCCTGGGCTCAGGCGTCAGCACTCAACTTGCTGCCACCTCTCCTGGACCCCCTTCTCTCCCCAGCCTCTCCCCAGATTCCACTTGTCCGCACCTTCTCCCGCTCCTCAGCATGGGTGAGTGTGTGTATCCAAAATGTCCTATGGACAGGGTTCAGTGAAAAAACAAACAAACAAATGCCGGCCGCAGAAACGGGCAAGGCTGAACCTCTGGGAGCTCCTCTCTTACCAGCACTGCATGGTCTGGTCAGTGCTTCAGATTGCCCCCTCTGGGCTCAGTCTTCCGTAATTATGGAACCCAGATCTCAACCCCCTGGCGCCAACAGTCCTGCAGATTTCCTTTCCCCAGTCAGAGGCTGTGCCTGTCCCAAGGGATGCAACTGGGTGCCGTGAGGTTTCCCTCTGACCCTCTGGGCTCAGGGATCTGGCAAACTTTCCTGCCCAGATCCCTGGTTTTTACCTTTCCAGGGGAACTCTGCCCTTCCCGGCTGCAAACTGTCTCACCAGCTGAGTCTCCTTCGCCAATTCGGATGGATGTTATTTGTTTCAGCTGCTCATTCTATTTCCTCCGGGACAAGCCTTGGGACGTGTCCGCCTATTCTGCCGCCATCTTGTTTCCTTCTTACATATTGTTTTTGTGATTAATCACTATGCTTTAATTATGTTCAATTTGTAACAATGACAATCCATCCTGCATATCAGATATTTACATTACGATTCATAACAGTAGCAAAATTACAGTTATGAAGTAGCAACGAAAATAATTTTATGGTTGGAGGTCACCACAACATGAGGAACTGTATTAAAGGGTCGCAGCATTAGGAAGGTTGAGAACCACTACTCTAATTGATTGGCGTGTCTCTGAGGTCTCCCTCTCGCATGTCTTTGCACTCCCACTTCTCTTCAGCCCCATCCCAGGGCTGTCTTAGCTTAGCCCCCACCAGCTCTCTGAAAGAACTACAGATCTTCAACCAATGCTCTGCTGTCGGTTTTGCTCTCCCCACTCCTTATGCCAAGAAAATGAACTTTCTAAAATACATGAGCTTAAAAAAAAATTCAACCTGAGAGATTGTCTCTTAATACATGAATTTAATATGTTGACATTTATTGTGAATATTGTCATATTTGGACTTATTGCTAAAATCCTAAAAAACATATTTTTATTTCTCCCCAACTCCCTTTTCTCCTCATTGTTTTAGAAATTATTTATTTAAATTTTTGGTAAGTCATCCATAAACTGTCAATATACATGTACATTCTAACAACATCTAAAATTATCTAACATCTATGAACTCCTCTTAGACAAGACAAGGACTGTGGCATGTTTTAATCCTCCTATATCTCCCTCTTCTACCTTCCTTATTTTTGTAATGTAGAATTTTAAATACAATGTTCTCCCCAACCCGCAATAGTTAATATTTAAAATAACAACATAATGTAACAGCTTCTTTGCTCACCATTTTAAAAAACTTTCTACTGTTTCCCTGTGTGTGTGTTTTTTTTTACCTCTTGTGGAACTATTTAATATTTATTTTCTTGAGTATCTATACATGCAAAAAGTCTTAGAGTTTGTATGTCTAAACATATCTGTTACCTTTTTTATTTTTAAAAATTTTTACTGAAATTTTTTATTTAGGTATAATTGATATATAATACATATTAGTTTCAGGTGTAAAACATAATGATTTGATATTTGTATATATTGTGAAATGTTTACCACAATAAGTTTAGTCAACATCTATCACCTTATAGTTACAGAAACATTCTTTTTCTTGTGTTGAGGACTTTTAAGATCTATTCTCTTAGCAACTTTCAAATATGCAAAACAGCATCATTAACTATAGGCACCATGCTGTATATTACATCCCCAGGACTTATTTTATAACTGGAAGTTTATACCTTTTGACACCCCCTCCTCGTCCCCCCGCCAACTCTAGAAACCACTAATCTGTTCTGAGCTTTTTTTTTTCAGATTCCATATATAAATGAGATCAAATGGTATTTGTCTTTCTCTGTCTGACTTATTTCACTTAGCATAATGCCATCAAAATTCATCCAAGTTGTTGAAAATGGCAATATTTCATTTCTTTTTTATGGCTGAATAATATAGTCATCTCTTCATCTCTGTGGGTTTTGCATCTGAGAATTCAACCAACCATGAATCAAAAACAGTATTTTTGATTCAAGGTTGAGAATCCTTGGATGTGGTGGGACGACTGCATGCATTGTTCTATGATATCTATAATAATAAAAGCGTAATATGCTAATTAGACTGGACAGCTGAATGAACTTCTGGATGTCCTTCCAAACAAAGCCATGGTGATGGGGGCCAAGGCAGAGGTTGTTAGGAGCAATCAGGCAGGCAGGCTAGCAGTTAGGGGTGATCAGGCAGGCAGGAAGAGTGGTAGGGGTGATCAGGCAGGTAGGCAGAAGCAGTTAGGGGTGATGAGGCAGGCAGGTGAGCAGTTAGGGGCAACCAGGTAGGCAGGCGAGTGGTTGGGGCAATCAGGCAGGCAGGCGGAGGGGTTAGGGCAGGGGTGGGCAAACTTTTTGACTCGAGGGCCACAATGGGTTTTTAAACTGGACCGGAGGGCTGGAACAAAAGCATGGATGGAGTGTTTGTGTGAACTAATATAAATTCAAAGTAAACATCATTACATAAAAGGGTACGGTCTTTTTTTTTTTAGTTTTATTCATTTCAAATGGGCCGGATCTGGCCCTCGGGCCGTAGTTTGCCCACGGCTGGGTTAGGGGCAATCAGGCAGGCAGGCAGGCCAGTGGTTAGGAGCCAGTGGTCCTGGATTGCGACAGGGTGCAGGCCGGGCTGAAGGACCCCCCATCTGCCCTTGTGCACGAATTTGGTGCACCGGGCCTCTAGTTTTATATAAGAGTCTTGAGCTTCTGTGAATTTTGGTATCTGCATTGAGCCCTGAAACCAATCCCCTTTGGTTTCTGAGAGATGACTATATTCCTTTGCATATACTAGTATATTCACCACATTTACTTCATCTGTTCATGCATTGACAGACACTTAGATTATTTACTTTACCTCCTCTGAATATTAGTTCAATGAGGTAAAGAATTTATAATGGACAGTTACTTTGCCTTTGAACATCATTTCTTTGCCTTCTAATTTTTTGTTGATGGTGGGAAACCTGCTATTGTTCTTATTTTTATTCCTTTGTGACTTAATTATCTTTTCTCTCTGATAGATTTAAGATTTTTTCTGTTCTCCAATTTCAGTACAAGGATCTAGGTCTATCTATCATCTATCTATCTATCTATCTATCTATCTATCTATCTATCTATCTAAAATTCAAGATTCTGTGCTCACTATAAATCTGTATTTTTATTTTTCTTCAAATATTTGAAACTTAACAATCATTAGTTCCTTTTATATTTTTCTCTACCAATTCCTCTATTGTTTCACTTTGGAGTTGCTATAAGTCTTTTGTTGCAGGTTTTTAATCTACCCTTCATGTCTCTCCTCTTCCTTTTCATGTTTTCCATCTTCTTATCTCCTGTGCTATCTGGGTGAATGGCTCAGTACTGTCTTCCAATTTCTAATTCTCCCATTAATTGTGTTCAATATTTATCCAGTCTATAAGCTTTTAGTTTCAATCTTGGTATTTTTATTTTATTTTTATTTTTTTTAATTTTTAATTTTTATTTTTATTTATTTTTTTGTTGTTGTTTTTTCTGGGTATTACATATGTGTCTCATGCATGTAATTACTTCATCCCTTTGAGGGTTTTAAACATACTTATTTTAAATGATTTTGAAATTGCTCAGGTATTTCCATTTTTGAGGAAATATATATATTTTTTCTGGTTGTTGAGATTGTGGTCTGACTTTCTTATATTTCATTGAAAATTTAGGTTTGCATATGTTCTTTTAAATTAGTGTTTCAGGTTTCTTCCAATATATTCCCAGAAGTGGGATCCCTGGGTCAAATGGCAGTTCTATTTTTAATTTTTTTGAGGAAACTTCATATTGTTTTCCACAGTGGCTGCACTAGTCTGCATTCCCACCAGCAGTGTACTAGGGTTCCCTTTTCTCCACATACTCACCAGCACTTGTTTGTTTATTTATTGATGGTAGCCATTCTGACAGGTGTGAGGTATCTCATTTTGGTTTTAATTTGCATTTATCTGATGATTAGTGACAATGAACATCCTTCCATATATCTATTGGCCATCTGTATGTCCTCTTTGGAGAAGTGTCTATTCAGGTCCTTACCCATTTCAATTGTTTTATTGGTGTTGAGTTTTATAAGTTCCATATAAATTTTGGATATTAAGCTCTTATCAGATATATCAGCTAATATGTTCTTTTCATTTTGTTGATGGTTTCCTTTGCTGTGAAAAAAACGTTTTAGTTTGTTCATTGCAGTATTACTTACAAGAGCCAAGATTTGGAGGCAGGACAGTAGATGAGTGGATAAAAAAGCTGTGATACATTTACACAGTGGAATACTATTCAGCCCTAAAAAAAGAAGGAATCTTACCTTTTGCAACAGTATGGATGAACCTGGAGAGTATTATGCTAAGTGAAACAAGCCAGTCAGAGAAAGACAAGTACCATATTCTTTCACTTATATGTGGAATCTAATGAACAAAATAAGCTAACTAAGGTAACTCATAGATACAGAAAACAGACTGACAGCTGTCAGAGGGGAGGGTGTTGGGAACTGGGTGAGAAGGGTGATGAGATTAAGCAAAGAAAAAAATGAAAGACTCATGGCCTGGCCAGTATTGTTCAATGGTAAAGTGTCCATCTATGAACCAGGAGGTCATGGTTCAATTCCCAGTCAGGACACATGCCTGGGTTGCAGGCTTGATCCCCAGTAGGGGGTGTGCAGTATATAAATATAATAAAAGCCTAATATGCAAATTGTTCAACTGGAAGTTCAACTGGGAGTTCAACTGCTCGCTATGACGTGCGCTGACCACCAGAGGGTAGTGTGGAACATGGCAGACGTCAGCAATGTGTTGCTGGCAGCAGGCAGCAGTGGAGGCACTACTGGCCCAGATGGGCCCTGATGAGAGCGGACCTCGGCAGGATGGTGGAGCAGTTGAGCAGGTGGTGCCAGGCCAAAGCGGGTGCGAGCGGGAGCCCGATTGCCCTGCAGAAGGCGACCAGCAGCGGTAGTGGAGGGCACAGCCCCAATCAATCACCCTGCAGATGGGTTGGTAGAGCAGGTGAGGGACAGTGCCAGGCCATAGTGAGGTTCCAGGCAGGCTGCGTGGGGCTGCGAGCCTGGGGGCGCAAGCTGGGGCCCGATCCCCGCAGGCAACCCCAAGGGACCCCACCTGTGCACAAATTCGTGCACTGGGCCTCTAGTTTATAATACTCATGGGCACAGACAATTGCCAGAGGGAACAGGGTTGGAGTGGTGGGGGCTTAGGGAGGAGGTAGAAGAAGCTGAAAGGGGGATAAATGGTGATGGAAAGAGACTTGGCTTGTAAACACACAACGCAATATACAGATGATGTATTGTAGAATTGCATACCTGACACCTGTATAATTTTATTAACCAATGTCACCCCAATACATTTAATTAAAAAGAAATGAAATTTAGGTTTGCATGCTCATCTTTTTTTTTTAAAACATATTTTATTGATTTTTTACAGAGAGGAAGGGAGAGGGATAGAGAGTTAGAAACATCGATGAGAGAGAAACATCGATCAGCTGCCTCCTGCACGCCCCCTACTGGGGATGTGCCCGCAACCCAGGTACATGCCCTTCACCGGAATCGAACCCGGGACCCTTCAGTCCGCAGGCCGACGCTCTATCCACTGAGCCAAACCGGTCAGGCTGCATGCTCATCTTGATTGGCTTGCCCCTCCCCACAGCTGTGGGTTATTTTCTTCCGTGTCTAGTGGTTTTGACATTGCCTCCACCTGACTCCTAGTAACTGTTCTAGAACCAGGTTGAATATTTTTGGCTAGGTTCCTTCTCCTGCATACTGGGTATACATACATGCAGCCCCCAAAATGGTGGGCAGCTTCACTCAGAGTGGGGCTCTGAGGCTGTGCTTGCTCTCTCCCAGCACTATAGGCCAATGGCTATAGCTTTCTTACCTCTTTTTATAAATGAGAGAGATCAGCACACCTGAGGCTTCAGGCAGTGATCTTGGCTCAGGTTCTCCGCCATGCTTGGAAGGTTTTGTTCCCTGTTACCCCAGAGAAATCAAACTGTGGCTATCTCTGCCCTCTTGACCAGGAGACCAAGAAGCCCATGGCTTCGGCTTGTTTACTAGTGGCCATTTCTCTTTCATGGCAATATTTTATCTGCTATTACAGTGTGATTTTATTTTAAACACGTGCAAAGAATGTTTCATGTCTTATTTCTGTGCTTGGAGTAGAGTTGGAGAGCTCAGAACTTGAAGTCACAATGGCATCTGGCCTAGAAGTGCCTCTTCTGGTTTATCTTTGTGCTCCCCTGCTTGTCAGCTAGCAGTGCTTCTGAGACCACGGCCTGTTGGAGGCTGGAAGGTAAGAACGTCAAGTTACACGAAGTCAGGGAGAGTTCTGCATGTGGAGGTGGGCTCCATGACACCAGTGGTTGTCTGAGGCCTCTCGTCTCTGACTGTAAAGCCTACCTCAGAAACCCATTCTTCCTGGCAGCCATCAGGGTGTTAAAGTGTCCTTATTGCTAGAGACAGTACTGATCCTCTTCTTGTAGAAAAGCATACTCATCCACTTAATAGCCTTCAGTGTCAGTGCTTAAGAAAGTGTAATAGCCTTAAAGCTGATTTGTGGTTCAACAGATGATTGGCTAGTCTCAATTTGGGTTCTTGGGCCAGCAGGTCAGTGTTAATCTTCAGTGACTGATGCAGCAGTAGAGACAGGAGCTGCTCTGATCGCTGATGGGATACCACCCCGTGTGAAAAGCTGCTCTCAGAGAAGCCATAGAGGAGATAATCTGCTTTAGGCTAATCAAGTACCCTCTGTGGAGAAAAGTAAGTCAGCAATTGCTCTCAGCAGGAAACTTTGTCAGTGGGTTGTCAGAACTCAAGGATGTGATTACAATCTAACTTCAGTGTAACTTTGACTCTTCTGTGTACTTTTCTCATTTATCCTGTGAGTCATAGAAATATTTTTGATGATTGCAGCAAAGTCTATGGCTATTTGTATTTTAACTTCACCAAGCTGGGAGAGCCTTATCCAACTGTAGAAAAACAAAACAAAACTAGAGTGCCACATCATTATGATCTGTATTTCTAGCACTTGGCCTCAGAGCTCTCTTGGCCTTTGATTAGACATGAGTAAGATTTAGAAGACTGAGTGCCGGGTGCATTGGGCATCTCAGTTGGCTGCAGTTTCTTGCAGTTTGGGCTCCCAGCCGGCTCAGCGAAGTGCAGCAGATATTGGGTGTTTCTGCCCGTCCAGCCCCGTTTCTATCCTTCTAGGAACTGAACGCTTCTCTCTTCTGGAGAATATTTTCACAACCTGCGCCAGGTCTATGCTGCCACAGAGGAGGCTACATGACCTAGGAGTTAGAAATGCGCACATGGCCCGAGCAGTCTTCCCAGGATATTTCTGCTACCACTATCAGAAAACACTTTTAGTCCACTGGGCTCTAAGCTGGCAATCGTTTTCCATCCTTTTGGAGAGCACCTGTCCAGCAGGTGGAGCCAGAGGCAGAGCTCTGAAAACATTTTATTAAACTTTATTTTTTAATTTATTTGTAATAAAAAGTGCATCTATTTAAGGTGTCCAATGTGATGATTTGATGTACATGGTGAAATGATTACAGTCAAGCTATTGACATATCTATCTCCTTATATAGTTTCCTTTTTTTGTGTGTTTGGTGGTGAGAGCACCTGAAATCGACTTTCTTAGCAAATTTCCAGTATTCAATACAGTATTTTAACTATAATCATCATGCTGTATATTAGATATCTAGAATTATTCATCTTACATAATTGCAACTTTGTACCCTTTGATCAAAATCTCCCTATAACCCCTGGTAATCACTATTCTACTCCCTACTTCTATGTATTTGATTTTTTAGATTCCACATGTAAGTGAGATCATGCAATATTTCTTTTTCTGTGTCTGGGTTATTTTATTTAGCGTAATATCATCCAGTATCATCTGTGTTGTCACATATGGCAGGATCTCCCTTTTTAAGGCTGAATAATATTCCATTATTCTTTATTTAGCACAGTTTATTTATTTATTCATCTGTCAATAAACACTTAGGTTGTTTCCATATCTTGAATATTTTGAATAATACTGCAGTGAATATGGAGTGTAGATATCTCTTTGGGGTACTGATTTTTTTCTTTTTCTTTTTGTTTTGGTATGTTCTCAGGAGAGGGATTACTGGATCATATGGTAGTTCTATTTCTAATATTTTGGGGAACCTCCATACTGTTTTCCATTGTGGCTGTAGCAGTTTACAATTCCACTAATAGTACATAAGTGTTTCCTTTTCTCCACATCCTCCCCATCACTTGTTCTCTTTTATCTTTTTGATACTAGCCTCTGATGACATTGAGACCTTATGTTCAGCCTTGCTTGATGTCAAATGCACCCAGGTATGTAAGCCCAAGGATTTCTTTCTTGGCTTTGGCTAATTTAAGCTGAATGTCTGTCACTTGAGATTGAAAGTGTCCAACTCTTATGTGTAAGAGTTGGGAGTCATTCATAAAAAGCTTATTGCATATTCACCCATCCCAGGCCCAAGCTAATTATCACACACCTAGCTACTTATGAAGCTTACTGGGCAAGCCTTGACTTTTTGGGTGTCTAAGCTTTGAGTTTTTTTGATCAACTGAAACTGGAGGAACCAAAGAGTCAAAATTGGGGAAAGGGAGAGGAGGTATAAGACCATGAAGTGGGGCACCTGTTTGTCCTGGGAGCTATCAGGGACTGCAGTTATTGTATACCTAATTGTAGGAAGGGCCAACAACTGACCGAGGATTCCCTCTCTGGACACTTGAAGTGCTTTCTGTTCACTCACCCAAGGCTGCCGAAATACCAACTTACCAGAGAGTCAAAGCAATTTTCCCCAGCCCAGACAGCCTCCCTTTAAATTTTCAGGTAACTTCTCCATTTACCAGACTGCACTTCCTTCCTGCCTTGGGGAAAATCTAAGCAATAGTTAGAAAGCACAAGTGGGCACAGGATTCTACAAACAGCAGGGAAAAGTGTTCTGTAGATAGATGACAGTGTGTGTGATCTGGGTAACTGAGCTTCTGTAGTACAGGTGGGCTTTCTAGAAGTTCAAGAGAAGGAGAACAGGGCAGGTAACCTCTGAGCTTGCCACCTCTTGGCGAAAGTTGTGGAGCTTCTGACTCAGAGCACACAACTGTAGTGAGGCTGCGTGGGGTGGGCGGACTGGCAGGCGAAGAGACACAGAATGAGTGTATGAGGCAAAGCAGATGTGAGGAGGAGGACTGATTTGTGATTAGAATCTTGTTCTTTCCTTCTGTATGTCATGTTATGAACGGACCCCTACATCTTAATATGGATCGGAAGAGAAACACTGAAATGTCATTGAGGGGCAAAGCATGGGTGGGGGTTGTCAGGAGGATGGGATGAGGGAGGAAGTGGTTTTGTAGGAGGATGAAAGAGAGGTGGGTGAAGACTGAGTCTTTTATTTTATTTTTATTTATTTATTATTTTTTAAATTTTATTGTTTAAGGTACAGTGGGGCCTTGACTTACGAGTGTCCTGACTATGAGATACAAGCCGTCTCTCGGCCAATTTTTTTGCTTTGGATTACGAGCCAGCTTCAGATACCCCACCGCTAGTTGGCGCAGTGAATGTCACAGTGAACGCCACAACATCAGCCCAGCATCACGTGTCTTACTCGTTCACTTTTTGATTTGACATACGAGTAATTTGAGTTACGAGCTCCGTCACGGAACGAATTAAACTTGTAAGTCAAGGCCCCACTGTATTACAAATCGTAGTACATATGTCTCTCTCTTTCTTTGAAGACTGATTCTTAGCCAGAAGCTGCCCTCAAGGTATGTAAGGGAGGCCTGGAATGCTGGGCTTCCAGGGAGAACCCAGACCTTGGTCCTGACCCACGTAGAGCTGAGGCCTGGGATCAGAAGAAACCTGCTGAGGAAATGTGGGGTTTCCTGCCTTGAGGAGGCCCCTCCATGCTGACTGGTCCTCGCCACAACTGCCATTTAAACTGGTGGGAGCACACAGAGCACAGGGGAACAGGCCCCCCCTCCCCCCGTCCAGACGTCTTTCCTCTGAAAGGCTGGTGCCCTCTGTCTGTTCCCTACAAACTGTATTCCCTCCACCATGGCCTGGCCTTTACTCCACAAGCTGCTGTACATCATTCATTCAGCACATCCGTGCTCTGTGCCAGCTCAGTGCCAGGACAGATGCTTCACCTTTCTGACTTTTCTGTGCCCTTTAAGCCCTTCCTCCAGATTCCCCTTTTGAAGGGCAGATGACTGAGGTGTGTGCACAGTTTGTGTTCCTAACCAAGAAAAAACTCCGAACTCTGCCTGTGGCTCGTCAGCGTCCTCCCCCTGCCTCCTGTTCCCAGCCTCTGCCCTACCCCGTGTGGTTCCTCTGGCTGGCCGTGGGCAGGAAGCCTCCGTTTGCCTCCACACCATCAAGGTCTTCCCTCCACTCCCCCAGCCCTATCCCGAACAGGGAGAGTATTTGGAGGCCAAAACCCATTGTTGACGCCATTAATGTGTAAACGAAGTGGGAGATACCACTCTAGGACAGACCTTTGTGACATATTTCAAGATCCTTGTGATGATGTCAGCGATGAGACTAAATGGATAACAACTCGCACTAAATATTTCTCTTCCATGCATTGCAATTTAACAGTGGGTAGAGCGTGTGGAACCCAAGGCTGGGAAATATAGTCAAAGGAGCTCTTTGGAGGTTCTTTGAACATATGCTGATGTTAAACAGAGCTTGCAACTCTGGGCTCTCTGGCACAGGCACAGGCAGATGCGACTTCACTGTGGGTTCTGCTGGTGTGTGATAACGCAGGTGACTGAAGCTGGACCCAGGCTGAGGGATGAGATGCGTGCTTCACTAGCTGCTTTGTTTTGTATCCCAGGAAAGCTTGACAGCTCCTACTCTGCATTGAAACCTCTGTCTTGTCAGCGCTCTTCCCTCGTGGTGCCATCTCCTGATGGCCTCACCACAGAGAGACTTCCTTTTGGGTACCTGGGGCAGACGCGGCCACAACCGCAGGAGTCCTGTGCTGTCTTCCTTGTGGTGAGGCGCTGGGGCTGGCTGCCATGACGGAGCCAGTGCTCCAGGGTTATGCTGGTTGACCAAGTTGGTCAGCTGAAAAATTCCTTAAAATACCCCAGGGACATGTATTTATTTTGTGTCATTTTTGAAAGGATAAATATTCCAAAACCCTGATGCCAAAAAAGAGAGCTCTATGACTTTTATAAAACTGGCCATGCTGCAAGTTTAAAAAAAATTAGTTAAAAGACTAGAAATTATGGGTACAAAAATATCTCTGCTAATAGTTTACTGTCTGGCTTGAGTGAGTTTAACTTTAAGGTGTGGTGGCTCTGGAAATTTATCATGAGTCACTACATAATAACCGGCTGCACTATCAGGCATCAGCCCACACACAATTTTCCAGCCCTGAACTTTGAATGTTTCATACAAAATGAAAATAATACAGTCTTATGTTTTATTCTAGGGATGAAGTGGTTGGCATCACTTTAGACTTTACTAAAGGCTTGTGAATTTGATGTTTCCTACCAAATTTGAAATGTTTTGAGGAAGTATCTTGTTTTGAGTTGGAAAACACAAATCTTGTTAAAGAGTAAAACCATCCACATACAGACTCCTGTGTGTAGGTTTATTTCCTCCTTTGTAGGTTATTTGCTTGACCTGGACCATCATCTCTCCAAATGGCCAACTCAGCCCTTAGGCTCATAATTACACATTTGAAGGAAAACTAACCCAGCAAACACAGATGGTTATCTCTGCAGGTTTTATTTTCTCTTGTCTTTTTCTTGCCTTCTGTTCTCTTTCTGGGACTAGAAAACCAGAGATATACTTTCTCCTGTGCAGAATCAAAAACAGCCTCATGGAGGAAGCAGTAAATTGATGCCCTTCTTTTTTTATACACTGTAATTGGTCTTGAGCTTTAATAGTCATTCGAGTACCCTCAGAAGACCAATTTCATGTCACCTCATGGGAGACCAATGTTTTCCTGAAAGCCTTTCTCAGTCCGGGACATCTTCTCGACTCATCCAAGTCTTCCCCTGTTTTCCTGGTTCTGCTAAACCCCTCCTTCCTTCACTCCCTGCTTGTCCATGTCCTTCCTTCTTTTAGATTCCAGTGGCACTTACAGTGCACATCCTGGATGCTTCCTCAGTGCCTTTTAATTTATTAAAATAAATATATTTGCCCATGTGTATATAATATCTTCAACTAGTATATGAGTTCCTTGGGGGAAAATGCTTTGTTCATTTTTGTCATCCTCATTGTCTAACACACAGTGTGTACCCTGAAAAGATTTCTGATTGATTTTTCAAGGTAGTTGGTATGTTCATTAAGTTTTATTTAGGGCAAACCATGTAATGAATGTGTGTGAGGCCTTTTCACCTCCATTGTCTTATTGAATCTTCGCAAGGACCCTGGAAGATAAACATTATACAAGTCTTTAAGTGGTGGAGCTAAGTCACAGAGAGCTTCCCTGAGGCCCCTCTCCCCTGCAAGCCAGGATATGGCAGAGCCAAAATCAGCCTAATTCCCCATTTAATACTTTTTCTGCCATGCCATATTTACCATGAGAAGTAGGATTATCGAGGCCAAGAGGCAGAGCTGCCTCCTGGTCCTGGGAGGGAAGCCTACCTAGGAAGTCAGCCTGAGGGGCCCTGGAACCTGTTGGAGGTGCCTACAGGGAATTAATAAACTGTGCAAATTGCTGGTGAGCTCCGTCCTGCGGGCCTGGACCCGTGCCATTCTAGTGTCTCTCTAAGAGTCAGCTCTCAGCTTAGTTCTTCTGATTCTATCCTAGTTACGCTGACATCACTGGGTCCTGATGGCAGTGGGCAGGGACAGTGCCTCTGTCGCTCTTTTATTTTTCCTGCTGCTGATCGGTTCCATTTGATGGACCTGTGCTCCTGTGCTTGCACTGTCAGCCACAGGTCTTCTTCCAGAAGCGCTTGCCGCAGGCAGAAAGGATAGGAGACTGGCCCAGAGGGTAAGGAGGCAGGTCTGTAGGAACTGAGGAGGCCTCTGAAGTCCCTTCAGCCCGTGGTGGGTGTGGGGTCTCTCTGCAAATCTGCATTTTACCCTCCCAGGGCAGCACCCATTGCACTGCGCCCTGGCAGCTGCACGCACCCACGCAGCCTATGGGCTCGCCTGGCTGGGAATCCGCATGACCGTAACAATGAGAAATCCGGTGCCTAGCAAAAGAGCATTACGACAAACGAGAAGACTTGGCTAACGTACTCCAGCGGTTTTAGATAATTTTCCTTTGTTAGTCAATAAGCCAGGCTTCGGAGGTGGGAGGGATGTGAAAAATTTCACCCATACACGGCAGTTTCTCAGTGTCAAATGTCTGTCACAAATTTTGCCTGTGGTCACCTCCGAAGCCTGCAATTTAGAAAAAACGCAGCAATTATCTCAACCAAAGTGCTATTGAGTGCACTTTCCAGTGGTTGGTCCTCAGGCTCCTTTCCCAACAATGTTTTCCTCGTGCAAAAAGCCCAAAGGAGCGTGTGCGTGGCTCCCGAAGCCGAGAAGTCAGCTCCGCGGAAAATTTGCATGCTGTAAGTGAGTTGCCGGGAAGACGCAGGACATAATTTTTCAGGCGTGCGATGGTCGTGATTCCCTGCAACCCTCCAGGCTGGCAATGGAAACGGCAGCCAGACTCCTCCATTCTCCTGTGACCTGGCTCTCAGCTGGAACCTTCACCAGCCAGCTCCGATTCCCTGGTTTTCAGGAGGTTGTAGCTGGCCAGCCCTTAGCCTTCCCTCCCTTAAACTCATACAGTATGTCATGTTTTCACAACTCAAGTATTGTGTTTTATTGAATAATTTAGCACAGGGACATCTTATGACCCTGGCTACTGGGTAAGTTCTTGGAGGGAAAGCACTTAGTAGATGCTGAGTACTTTCGAATGAATAAACAAAGAGATTTGTGTTCTTTGGCGTTTTTCTAGGGCACACCTGTGATTGGCCTGTGCACACACAGGACGTGGAGGTGTAATTGGGATCAACTTGAGGAAGGAGTCCCTGTAAAATGCTTGAGGATAATTTTTAAGAAAATTTCTTAGCTAATCACTCCTGGTTGGTAGGTTGAGTTTAACACAGGAATCAGGAATCTGCAGAGGTTCCTTGTGTGACCTAAAGCTCAAAGAGACAACATGAAATATGAGTATTCCGTGTGTGTGTGTGTGTGTGTGTGTGTGTGTGTGTGTGTGTGTAGGAATGTTGAGGAAGGGGGCTAACTTGGATTCTGTCATTGCATTGCATTGAAGCAGTACACAGCTGACTTGAAGGAAGCTTGCATCACTCTATCGTTCCATCATGCTGTATCCTGGGACACTTCCTTGTGTATCGGTGCACCCTTTTTTCTGGTCCTATATTTTAACCATAAAATGCTTCCACAATGGAACCTTTAAATATCCAGGGTTCAAAGAAGTTCAGACAGTAGATCTTGAGCTATGCTTATGTACAAGTGTTGTGGGATGTTTCTTGGTATAATGTGGCATAAAGGCAGGTGGATTGTTCTGGAGGTTTGGATTAGCTGTCTCCATGGCTCTGAGTTTCCAAGGCCAAAGAGAGGCAAAGCTGCAAAATTGAAATTTACCTCTAGAAATGTCTTACCTCTCTCCCCAGGTACTGGCTGCTCTTACCCAAGGTAACGGTATCTTTCTAAAAGGTAATGGGTGTGCAATGGTGTGCAAACCAATTGTACAGATGGCTTCCTTCCCCAGCCTCCTACCAGAATCTTGTGTCCAAGTTGATATGACTTTAAACAGTTGAAGTGACCCCAAGTTCAACTGGAGCTACTGGTGAGGCATAGTTTCAACATTCGGAAGTACTCTCCTAGGCAGCATTTACAGAAGTGAATACAGATTAAGGAGGTGGGATTTCTGTGTTGGTCAGATCACATTTGTTCAGTTCTGAGGATCACCCTTTAAGAGGAACATTGTTAAGTGCGGCACATAAAGATAAGGGTGAGAAAACATGAGGACAGTGTTGTAGGAGGAATGACAGAGGATTTGAGCATTTGAAATCTGACCAGAGGCCAGGATAGGCTGATCCTAGAATCTGAAGGTTGACAGGTAAAGGTGATCTAGTTTAAACACCTCTCTGGTGTTCGAATTTATCTTCTACATATCTCTGCAAGGTTATCAAATAACCTTGGCCTGAATATCTCTAATGACAGAAAACTCACTACCCAGAATTCCAGAACATGGCAGTCTAAAACCTCCAAAAGGCAGTGGGGAGGAATGAGAGAAAGGAGTTCTTTTGGTTCAATATGGCCAGATAATCTTCATGAGAAATGTTGTGAGGATCTAGGGGTTGGCATTGGTGTGGGGTGTAAGTTCCCCACCAGTGTCAAGATCTGCTACTTTTATTTATACTTAGCCAAGGTTCTTTTTACCATGAGACAAGCTCAAGTAAAAAGAAGATGTGGGGAATGCCTAGCTGGTATGGCTCAGTTGGTTGTGCATTGTCCCATGCACCAAGAGGACTTAGGTTTAATTACTGGTCAGGGCACATGCCTAGGTTGTGGACTCAAACCCCAGTAGGCAGCATGCTGGAGGCAGCTGATCCATGTTTCTATCTCTCTATCTCCCTCTCCCTTCCTCTCTCTCTCAAAAAAATCAATAGAAACAAAAAGATGTGAAATAAGAATACAATGGTCTATCTCATCTCATTGACCCTCAAGAACCAGAAACAAGGCAGATCACTGAAACTGAATCTAGAAATTTCAGAACCAGGATTATGAGGGCACATGGTCTTTTCCTCTACCTGTCTCTGTTGCTCTATTCTTTCTTCAGATTGGCTTTTCCTCTTACTCATAACCTCTCTACAATAGTTTTTGGCTGGCCATGACACCATCTCTAATCCTGGCTCTACCTGAACTTACCACTCACTTACTTACCAAAGAATTATCTTCTCTGTGCCTCTTTGTTCTAAATCAAGAGGATCAGCTTGGCTCAACCCAGCCTTTGGATTGGCTTTGCTTGGATCACAGGTATAGTGTTGCTCCAGTCAGCTACAGCTTCTGGGCACAGGGTCGCATGAATAGGTGGAGATAGGTTCTCTAAGAAGTATATGGGGAAAGACAAAGACTAGAATGCTTTCTATAGGCACGTAGCCTTAAACCCCCCAAAAGAAGAACAGGTAGTTATTAAGGGATTTTAGCCCTTAATAAAGGCAATGGCCCTTCAAATCTTACCTCATAGGTCCCTACCTGCTTTCCTTAGTGAGGATCTAGAATAATTCTCTTCTTTATGGTCATACAGAATCCCAACCCTTTTCTCATCTGATTTTTGCTCATCCCCACTTTGCTTTACTTGAATAAATCTGTATATATTTTTTTTGTTCACAAACTTTGGCTGTTATCTTTCTTTTTGCTATGCTTGTTTATTCTCAGAGTAGTACTTTAAAAAAAAACTGCCCCCAATGGACTCTGTCTTCTGCAATATATGTATGTATTTTTTAAGCAGAAAATTCAGAATTATTTTTCTGGTTTCATGTCCTATCTTTCGGGATGCATCTTCCTTTCTACCCACAGTGCCGGGCTTGATGACAAATGAGAAACAATCATTTCACACATCCTAGTAAAATAAATATACTTTGTCAGAACAGTGGTTGCTTAGATCTGCATTTTGATATATACTGTAGTCTTCAGAAATGAACTAGTAAGACCTGACTTGAAAGAGAATGCAAATTTCCAGCCCAGGGATATACTGAGGAGACACCAAGCCCGTGTAAAGCAGTGCAGAGGTGAACCCACTCAGGGCAGGTGGTCTCACATTGGTGAATTCTATTAGCTCAGACCCAAATCTAGGCTATGGCTGTGGGGGAAGCACTTGGTATCTTATTTAATATTCATCTATACCACTTGTGATATTGTTATTTGCTATGAAGTTTGTTGAAGAATTAACATGCCTGAGCCATCTGCTAGGTGGAGTCATGACTTGATTCCTATAAATTATTAATCTTTGGGAAGAAAAGCTTGATTCAAAAATTAATTTGAGTGAATTTTGTTAGTTTACTGAGTATATTATGTTAAGTGGAACATCCAGTTATCATCTGATGTAAGAGTGAACATAGCCTCTCTGGAAAGCTTTTCTCTTGTCTCTTCAGTGAAGTGCTCTTTTCTGGGACAAAAGTCTGAACACCAGGAGCTACTAGCATGGCACCTTGGAGCTGGGTGGCTTCCAGTTTGAAACCAACTTTGTCATTTACAGCAAAGTGACTTTGGGCTTAGCCAATCACTCTATGCCTTTGCTCCCTAACCTGTGAAACGGGCATGATGATAATAATACCTAACTGGAGGATTGCTACAGGGCATACATGTATTTTTATTTTTATAGATGAGAAAACCAGGGCTCAGAGAGTTAACAGAGCTGGTGAGTGGATGGATCAGAATGCAAGTTTAGCCTGTTAATCTCCAATCTATGTCCGTTTCCACTAGGAGCACTTCCAAAACTATCATGAGAATTACCTGGGGATGCTTGTTAAAAACACAGATTCTCAGGCCTTTGGTGTGGGGACCAGGAATCTGTGATAATAAGTGTCCCCCCTTATCCTATGATCCCCTAAGCTTTTGAAGCTTTATGAATGGATTTGGGCACAAAGCTGTTTTGTTTCCATCTTCTCACTCAACTTCCCCTTTACCAGACTTTTCCTTCCCCACAACTCTCCCTGTCTCTCCCACTGTACCTTTGAGAGTGGTATGCCTGGTCACTTCGTTCAAGGTTTCTTCCTGAGGAACCCAGGCTTTACGTTTGAACCCCCTTTATTCTTCCTCTAGCTGACCCTCTATTCTTTATTCATTGCTTCCCCCCTCCCCCACACTTTTCCTTTTCTTTAGGTTCCTCAAGACCATTGAGATGACTGTGGATGGCACATTTGTATGCCATATTGTAATGAAAACATGAATTTTCTCAGAGTATGTCATAATGAATAAAGTTAAATGTTATTTATATTAAATGTATACAGATTTATTACAGATAAAATAGAGACTGCTATGTAGTTGACTGAAAGTGATTATGTTATACTCTAGAGAGCCAAAGTGAGTGCAGTGAGCCCTGTTAATAGCAGGCCATGTCTATAGTTTGTAGAGAGTTATCTCATTGACACACTGTTTCATTTCAAACTCTGGGTCAAAGTGTAGCTTCATATTCCAGTCAATTCCCTATAAAGCCAAATGATAGTTGAAGAAACAATATTTCACTGAAAAAAACCTTGATATCTACAACTGTGCAGGTCATAGTCAAATGTACTCATATTTGATGTGACAACAAATTGAATCAAGGATTTTGGCCCACATGCTACCACTTGAGGAGCCAAGCCTGAATTAGCTGCCGAAATGAGCAGTTGTGTGTGCTACTGTGGTCTGAATAAATGGCACTTAGCAGCACCAAATTGATTGCGTACTCAGGAGAGGAGAAATAATTGGGTGAATGAAATTTGTAGCTGCTTATTTACACACCAATGTGGATTTTCAGTTGAGAGGGACATGATTATTTTAGGCTCAGTGGAGGCTTTTTTTGAGGATAGGAATTGTACATGTTTGTGAATAATCATATTGGTCACTTTTATGCCATGATCTTTAAACATTTCTTTCATTTATCATAATTTTCAAGGTCTATATGAGCAAACCCTGTAAACAAAGTGCTTTTTCAGGTATGTGCACTTTTTTTGGTACTTTGAGAATGTGTTAATTCAATTCTAAGGAAGGAATCAACTCACGATGGTGTTGCTAGAATGCTTGATGAGACAATTCAAATCCCATAACTAAAGTGTATAACCTTTTGCAACTAAGTCCCTTCATCTGTCTGAGCCTGAGTTTTCTCACCTATAAAATGGAATGCTACTCATCTTACTGGGTTGTTGAGATAATGTATCTTGGTGTAAGTAAGAGTGCCATGTCAGTTGTGAAGCCCAGGTTATCATTCTTTTATACTTTAGTGGAAAAGAATTGGTAGAAACCTGCTGAGTGACCTGAATTGGGAGACAAGGTATATGTCAGGACTTAGGAAATTTTTATATGATTGAATTGTGAGGTGACATTACAACTTGTAGAGAACAGAGGACACCTCTGGGTGGTGACCAACACCCTTCATAGCCAGTTAGAATGTCAAAGCTAGAGGGCCTCCTGGGGTTTCGATCACTCACCAAGATGATTTATAGATTAGTACGTCCCAAATGGCTTTGCAGGGAATATCAGTCCTTTGGAAACACAGTTCCATGGCCCAACAAGTTTATGAAATGCTGCATGCATTACTTAGGGCTAATATTGTATATGTGTATGGTATAAGCTGTACTGTCTAATACATTGATAGTAGCCCATAGCAATTTAACTCAAAATTAATTAATATTTTAAAAAATAATAAAATTCAGTTCCTCAGTTGCACTAGCTACCTTTTAAGTGCTGGTAGCCACATGTGGCTAGTGGCTACCATATAGGAATGTACATACATAGCACATTTCCATCATTGCAAACATTCTATTGGACAGTGCAGGAAAGAGTCTGAGACCTTCTGTAGTAAAATAACTTAGTTATTTTGTTCATTTATCAAGCCTCTTAATATTTAGCAAAGTTTCCATTCTCTAAGACACTGTTTAGAAAATATAGTACGACGTCTTTAGAGTGGTGCATCCCCCGTTGGGATATGGTATTCCAGGACCTGCTCAGCAACTCCTGTATCCTTATAATTCTTCAAATCCTGACCCTATTGCTGCATATTATTCTGAGTTCCTATCTTTGTTGAAAGATTAATTATTTTGATATTCTAAGTCACACCTCACATAGAACTTCAGAGATGGAAATCAATCTCCTTATTTAACTTTTGTTTAAACTGAAGCCCAGAAAGGTTGTATGACTTTCCCAAGGTCACTCAGTTAAAAGTACAGTTTATGCTCCTGACCTACTTCTTATTAAGGCTGATGGTTCAGTTTCCCTTCACAATCTGAAGGTGGGGAAAAGCAATTATTAATGGACTAGCACTGTATCAATGGCGATATGGGTTTTATCTCTAGTTTGAGATCTTGACTGTCTTTGTGAGAATGATCTCTGAGTAAATTTATTTTGTATTTTTAGCCCAAGATGTTTTATAAGCTCTGACTGAATAGGGCCTATTAGTGAATAAATTACCATCACTCAATTCCTTCATGCCATTTTATGAGATTCTTTGATGATTTTTATCAACCAGCCAATAATATCTGCATGAGTCTGTGTCTGCTTTTGCACCTACTTGGCACTTCTTTGATTAGAATTCTAGCTAGACCATATCTGCTTTACATTTTTTTGTCCAGGGGATATGAAAGAGTGAAAATTGCAACCTGCATAATGGAAGGAAAGCTGCACTCTTACTAGTTTATAGCAAGGCTGACATTTGCTGGGAAAGATTCAGTTCAGGGGTGCCGGTCAGATACGTCTTTCTGTGCCCACCACTGTGGAGAGGCAGGTAACACAGGTGGGTGGCACCTAGGCTGGAGAAGGAAGACAGGTCATCTGTCAGGGGAATGTCCCAGAGGAACTGCCCTATTAGGTCTGTGATCCAGAACGAATATACTTCTGGCACCTTTGCTAGGATGTCAGTGGGAAAGCTGCATTAGTCTTCTCTGCCAGATGGGGGCTTCTGGAAATCTCTGCGCTGCTGTACTTGTCTCTGTTGATGAAAACACTAAAGCCACAGGGGTTGTGACTGCAAAAGTCTCATCCTACAGACCCTCTGGCAAGGGTCTCAGAGAGGGGAATGCGTCCTGGAGCCTGATCTTTGAAAGCTTTGAGTTTTGAAATGTGGGAAATGTCACATTCATTCTTTCTCCTGGAATAAATTTCCAGAGAATTTTGAATTTCAATAGCCGAGCCCACTTAGGTCACTTCAGAATCTCTGAAGGAAAGACCGTCCCTGGTAATTCTTGAGCACTTTGATGTTTGAGGCTCAATGCTCTTCAGAAATCATTGTTTTCCTCAGGATGTCATCAGCTGCATGAACAGTAATACAACTTAATTATTATTAAAGAGAATTATGTCAGTGTGGACGAAAAGGGGCCACATATTAACCTGTCTAGTCTAGGGAAGACCTGTGTGGAGGCCTTGCAAACTTGGAGACCTGAAGTGACCACAAAGGATGGTCTGAAATTAAAACTTTTAAAATTAAAGTGCAACTTATGGTGGGTAGTCATATCCTAGGTTGGCATCTTCCCTGACAAAGGTCAATCTTTACCTTACCAGAGCCTATTGTCTTTTTGCATCTATGATAATGAAACGTGGAGCCAAACTGAAACTCGTGGTTTCTCTCTGAGCAGGATGCTAGGGTGATTTCTTTCCCAGGTTCCTGTTCAGGTGGATTTGAAGAATGAAGCCACAGACAAAAGGTGGTATATGAAAGGTGAAAATTTATTGGAAACAAGTACAGACTCCCACATGGAGCCCTTTTCCCTAAGGTTTATGAAGGCTGCAGTTCTTTGTGTCCTGATATTCCCTTCTGATTGGTCACTATAGCAGCTTCAAAGCTCAAACCCCACCTGGCCTCCCCCCTCTTTTTTTTCTCCCCCTCAGTAGTAGAATTCTCTATCACCTGTGAAAATCTGTTTTTCCTCTTTCTCCCTTTTGTCAGCATTTTTCTATCCCCTGTGGCGCTTTCCCCTTATCTTCTGTGAATGGCTGTCTTCCTCTCCCCTTATCCTGTGATGCCTTTTGTTCTCTGTGAATGTATGCCTTTTGGCAGCTCCATCGCCCTCATCTTTGTAGTCCTCCCTTAAGGACCCTCTTTATTTTTAAAACTCCCTAAACCTGCCTATTTTACCCCTAAAAACTCCTTTCAGTTCCCCCTCCAATTAGGAAACCCCAACTGCTGTTGGTGACAGGAGACACTGGTCTTTCTGACTACTTCCTGCTGGCAAACGGACATCGATTGGGACAGCAGTCAGGGTCCCATTGGAGATGGGTGATCTAGGGCTCCATGGAAGAAGGATGTAGTGGCTTCCATCTGCAGTTCCATCTGGAGGACCATTTGTAGCTTTAGGGCTTCTAAATGGGAGGATACTAAATGTACAAAAAAGTTATATAGTAACATATCATTGGAATATCAAAGTAATTTTCCTCCTCCTTCCCCCACCCCCTCCTCAAAGCACTGCTCTGTGGAGACCACAAATCCCCTCATTGTTATTGAGTTAATTGTTGACTGCTAACTATCCTGCACCCACCTCAGTAAAAGAAGTGTCTATCGTTTTTACTTTTTATCCAAACCCAGAGCTTTCCCCCCAATTTGCTTTCTACCGCTTCCCAAATCTATCACCAATGGATTTCATGTAACCCACTTACATCTCCTCTTTTGATTGTAATGTATAAAACAAGGTGCAAAACTGCCATTCTATGTAGCATTCTCCCAATATGTTGAGATTCTGTTTCCCAGCAACTGTCGACAGTTTGGCTCAAATAAACTCACAAACATTCTTTACAGATTTGAATGTTTCTTATGTTAACATCAGTATCTTTGTTTTGACTTTACTGAATTCATATTTTTCTCAACTACATATAGAATCTGGTATGACCTTCCTTCTTAATGACCCCATATCACCATTTGTTCTATTTTTCTTCCGTCTGCTCACAGTATCTCTTTCTGACTGATTATATGTAACTAGTGGCCTGGTGCACAAAATTCATGCACATTAAAAGGGAATTAATTAGAGGAAATATTTTAATATTGCAATTTGCCCTTTCTCTATAATAGAAGTGTCAGAGATGAAAGAAAATTAGTAAAATGTATATGAAAATCTTTCTCCTGTCAGAGTTTGAGGCATGCCATGGGACTCAGAGTCAAGTCCCCGCCCACCCGCATGCACCTCGAAATCGCGGGAGACCCAGACCCAGCCGGCCCCACCCGCATTGGGTGAGATCAAGACCCGGCTGGTCCCACCCCTGTCAAACCTCGCCGGGCAGGGGGCATAGCCTCAGGGCCCCCATCAAGCCCTGCCAGGTGGGGGGCGCAGCCTCAGAGCCCCCATCAAGCCCTGCCAGGTGGGGGGGGGCGCAGCCTCAGGTCTCCAGTCAAGCCCCGCTGGGCAGGGGGCACAGCCTCAAGTGCCCCGGCCCAGTGCCAGGTGGGGGATGTAACCTCAGGTCCCCCAGTGCACCCTCAGGTCCCCCAGCCCAATGCTGGGGCGGGGGGCACAGCCTGAGGTCCCCTGGCCTGGCGCCGGGGTGGGGGGCACGCCCTCAGGTCCCCCAGCCTGGGATGGGGGGCACGGCCTGAGGTTCCCCATCAAGCCCCGCTGGGTGGGGGGTGCAGCCTCAGGTCCCCTGGCGCCGGGGTGGGGGCATGGCCTGAGGTCCCCCGTCAAGCCCCATTGGGAAGGGTGGGACGCAGCCTCAGGTTCCCCACCCCGGCCTGGCACCACACAGCCTCAGGTACCTGCTGATCGCTTGTTACAGGAACCCCGCCTCCGCTGTAGGCGCAGCCATCTTGTGATGGCATGACAGAGTGAGGGTCAATTTGCATATCACCTCTTTATTATATAGGATGAGAGTTAGAGACAACTCTGGCTCAAGATATGACCCAAAGATACAAGTCATATGCATCTTTTATTTCATGGGGGAGCTTCACTGACAATGTTCAAGTGTAAGCAAGACCTGGATGCCCATCTGACCCCAGAGCCCTTGCTCTGTTCTCTAGAGCTCTCTCCTCCTGCTCCTGGGGTGATGTGTCTGTATTAGTGGAGTTCCTTTTCCTGGATGGATTAGAGCATTTCTGAGGTAGCTTGGATCCAGAGGTTTATCAGCAGTGGACATAACCCTCTTCTGAGAGGAAAAACTCAGTGTAGAGGAAACAGCTCCAGGACAAGAGTCAAGAGACTGGGGTCCTGCCTCTGCTCACCCATCAGCCAGCTCTTAGCCTTGGGCATGTATTTTCATGTCTTTCTTCAGGGGTCAAGTGAGGTGATAGTGGTACAAATTAAACAAAATTTACTAAATCCAGTGGCCCTTTGATCTAAAAGGATCAACTGGAACATTTGGTATTACTGACCACTTCCTCCTTTAAATGTTCACCTTTTTTGGCTTTGGGGCCACTATTTTTGTGTATTGACCAACCTTACTGGGCTAAGCATTGCCCTGGGGACTCAGAGTGTGAACAAGCCAGCTTTTGTCTTTGAGGAATTCATAAGATATGAAACACAATCTCACTATTTTTATTTTTCTCTGTAAATGCTCCTTCTTACCTCTATTCACTTCTTCAATTTTGTTTTGTTCTATAGCAGCACTCTTCAAACTTCCTGTGAACTCTTCTGGGAAAATAGTACTCATCTTCTTTGTTTCAACTACTATTCCAATGCTTTATTCCAAATTCTTTATCTTTAACCATGCCCCTCCATGCACATCCTGGTATTTCTGCTTGTATATCCCTCAGGATTCTCAAACTCAAAAGTTTGAAACTAAACTCATTTTACTCTTATCTACTTCTTCCCTTCTGCTCTTAAAATCCATTCCTTCTCTTGAGTATCTTATCTTAAGGGCATGCCATCCATTTAGTTACTCAGATTAGAAACTTCAGATTCATCTGCCTCTTCTCTCCTCCAACATCTATTTGTTCATGTGGCCTTTAGAAGTCCCCTCTGAAGTGTTGTTGGTCTGTGCCTACTCCTTCCCATTATTCCTGTTACTGTCTTCATTGAAGCCTGGATTAGCTCTCATTGAGAATTCATCAATTTTAAGATGCACACCACTGCCTATGTTTTAACATTTCCCACATCTGGATGCATCTTTGAGCTTCTGTTAGCCAGGCAGTAATCATGAGGTAAATATCACAGCCTGCCCATGGACATCCAGACCTGCAGAATGGAGCCTCAGTTACTTGCACACCTCAGAGACAATAGCAGAGCATTTTAAAAAGAAATGATGCATCCATCATTAACTTTCAGGTGACTGGGGTGAAAAAATATTTGCTAAGAATACCTTAACCAAATTATTTGTTTATATTTTACTTTTTATGTATGTGCAGGGGTGATATGTGATAAAAATCTGTCAGTGCAAGTTTTAAAGAACCCTTTCAAAAAGTATAAAATAAAAATCAAACTGCAGCGGGAAGGCCAGGGAGGGTTGGGGGGCAGGAGGGAGGGGGGTAAGAGATCAACCGAAGGACTTGTATGCATGTATATGAGCATAACCAATGGACATAAGACACTGGGGGGTAGGGGAAGCCGGGGTATTGTCAAGGGCGGGGGGAAAAAAGGACACATATGTAATACCCTTTGTAATGCTTTAAGCAATAAAAAATAAAATTAAAAAAAAAATTCCAAGTGATAGGGAACATTTATTGTCATTTAATTGACAAGCTTTTTCTTCCCAAAGGCAAATAAAATAATTGTGTAACTAATAATCTATACTAATAATAGCCTAGGTATTTGTCACACACTCATGCTGTGATGCCCTCACGCCGTCACAATCTCACAATCAATCACCAGGAAGCTGCATGCACAGTGGGCGTGTGCAGGTGGGCGGGGATTTGACGCTGTGTGCACCTGAGCGGCCAGGCCTCGGGGTCCCGCAGCCCCGTGTGGTGCGGTGGTGGGACCCTTGGCTCCAACCTACCTCTTTGGGGCAATCCATTGAGGAGCCCTGGATGGGTGGGTGGGGCCTACCTCTTTGGGGCGATCAATTGCCGGGCTCCTGCACTGTGAGAGGGCACAGGCCAGGCTGGGGGACCACCTCCCCCACTGAGTGCACAAGTTTCTTGCAACAGGCCTCTAGTTAATTACATATTAGACTTGCTAAAATACAGATAAAATACAAAACTTCCTTGTGAACCATTACTTTCATTCCTCTTCAGGCTTCCATGTCTTCAGTTTCTTCCCCTCTGGTCCATTGTTCATGTTGCCACCAGTACACAAAGATCTGATCATGTCATTCCAGTACTTGGAAATATCCCTATGGCCAAAGTTCTGGAACTCAGGGTGTGTCAGAGTCACTTGGAGGGCTTGTTCAAACAGGTAACTGTGCCCCAGCCCCTAAGTTTCTGATTTAGTAGGTCTGGGCGGGGAGGGGGTGGGGGAGAATTTGCATTTCTAATAAGCTCCCGGGTGATACTGGTGCTGCTGCTCCAGGAGCCGCACCTGAAATACCATTGTCCTTTGGCAAAAAGTCCAAACTTAGGGCAGTCAAGACTCTTTCCCAAGGGCTTCCATTGTTCATGTACAGCATCATTTGCTGCCATTCGCTTTCACACACTCATTCTCTATCATGCCTGGATCTCTCCATTCCCGAGCATGGCAGGCATTGCATGATTGCGATTCTTTTTCTTCATGCACTGCCGAAGACTCCTAAAAACTATTTGGAGCTTTTAAGATACTTTTAAGATACGGCCCAATAAACAAATTCTTCAGCCAAAAATATTTCTTTTATTTATCTTTTCCAAAGAGGTAAATTTCAGGATGTTTATCTATTGAGATTAACTTCTAAGATAGCTAGACTCAATGCTCAAGCTCTTCCAGTAATCAGAAAGATATTCTCTTGAGACCAACAGGTCATGAAGTTTGAAGGGGGTTTCCAATTATCTAGATTATCAATTTGGCAATCATCCCTACACAAAATATATAATTTATTATGAGTCAGTGGAGCCATTATTATGATAATTTTTAATATTTATAAGATGTTTTAAATATATATGGTGCCGAAAACAATTTAAATTGTACCAAACTAACAAAATATTTCTTGTTTCAATGTATTTATTGTTCAGGATCATAAATAAAACAAGATAAAAACCATGGGAAGAGGAAGCATAGGCAGTGGGGGAAACACAAGAAGGTGATTTTAAGGTGTGCTGTGAGAGAAAAAAACTATGGATTACGGTCTCCATTATATGATGGCTTTGCCAGACTTGTGGGCTTTGACAACTGGATCTTAGTCCAATAAGAACTTGGATTGTATTTTGTAGGGGCACTTGTTACTATTTAAGTTCCAAACTATTTCCTGAGCAGAAACGTTACCAGTTTTACATGTTGTCCATGTATGTTCACATACACATACATACATGCATGTGTGCACACACACTAATATAGAACAGCTTCAGAAATGCAAAATTAGTTGATCTGTGACATAGGCAGTGTTCCCTGGTCTGCACAAGTCTCATGAATAGACCTTTCATTCGTTCATTTACTCATTCAATGAACTTGTTTGTGTTTCTGGACCAAATCTCACTGTATCATCATCTCTCTTATTCTCCACTGATTTTCATATTAATGAAATCCATCAAATGTTCTTGGATCACATACACAAATTTACACTCTCACATACATGCATGCCCTACACCCTGCATAAAGATGGCATTTTTTTAGTTTCTTGGCTCTCCATGAAAATAAAAGCAATAATAGTATACTAGCATTCAAATTTAGGTCTTTTCCCTTATTTTGGTAGTAGTTTCCATGAGGTGTTAGTTCTTTTTCTTCAAATATATAACCATCTGTGGTCAAGAGAAGAATGAATTAATGGATCCTACTTTTTAAAAATGGGCACCTGTGCACACACCTACACACACACACACACACACACACACGATTGGAATTCTTTTAATAAAAATAAAGATGCATTTCTGACCTAGAAACTCCCTAATAAATCAATACTTTCACTATAAATCAACGAGAAAGAAACTTAGAATTAGTTCTGGGACCTGCTTAGTTCATTTGCTAAAACCCCCCCAAACAAAAACCCAACTTAATTTGTCCATGGAAACAAACATCATTAGATAGGTTTCATGGTGATTCATGACTCTCAGTGTTGGCTCCATAGACCTTTCACAGTGGTGTTTCCTGCAGTTCCCTGGACTCCATTGTGGTAGTTGAGTTGAAAATATCAGTGATTTTTTGGTCATAATCACTCTAAGCTATAATAGTGTCATTTCCATGACACTTTTTTTTATGCTTGAAAAGCATATAATGTGAGGTTACATATGAACAATAATGAAGATGAGTGGAATAGCAAAAATCTACCTAAAAACCTGGAGTGAGAAGTCAGTCTTTATCTCTTGGAACTGGAATATACATTATATGCACCATGTTTTTTAAAGCCACTTAATTAAGCAATCATCTTATATAAAAGACAACATTAGCATATTGATGGCATGGTAGTATGGGTAATTAAGTGACAATTTTAACAGATGAACAAAGATTTTTTGTTGTTCTTGATAGAACAGATGTCTGGAGAACTTTAAGGAAACCTTTTCTTCTGCATGTTATTGGGTTCCAAAAGCCATAATAAACACCCTCGGGGGATTCTGAGTAGTGTGTGATAGTCTGGTACTTCTGGAGCACATCCAGCAAACTGACAACTCCCCCACTCTGTAATCAGTGAAGAAGAAGCCTTTTCTCACTTCAGAATTTCAGTAGCTTGCTTTGAGTTTTTTTAAAGGATTAGAAGAAGGACTCTAGCTCTTTGATCAACAGAGATAAAGAAAGCAGGCCTCTTCATGGATGCTAGCTGGGTTTTCCATTGAAGAGAAGATTTCGGAGCTCCATCCAGAGGCCAGGGAGTGCCCTCTCTGCTACAACACTCCAGGGCAGCCCGACAAACCATAGCATGAACTTTGCAGTTAGTTCTACTAAGGCCTCAAAAGCTCATGGCTAGGATGGACTCCAACCTGGCTGGTATGGCTCCAACTCCTGCCTCTTTTCCATCCATGTGGATGGCTTCTCTAAGGAGCCACCCTTCTCCTCAAGCTGAAGCCATGCTCCTGGCTACAGGATCCGCTCTGTAAAGCAAAGCAGTCTAGTGTCGTAGTTGAGAGTACAGCTTTCACTATAGAGGTTCAAGTTCCAACTCTGCAACTTACTCACTGAGCAACTTACTCAGTGCTTTAGTTTTGCAACAGAAAATGGGGAGATAATATTAATACCAACTACCTCATAAAATCACTAGAAGATGAAATGGCCTAATATATTTTAGAACACTGCTTAGTATGCAGTGGGTTCATAATGAATATTACCTGTTATTATCACTGGATCATCTACTTTATTTTCTCACACTTTTATTGAAGCAGTGGAAGTGGAAGTGGTGGTAGGAAGATTATGTTTCCTATACAAATATGAGGCCATCGGGGCAATGTGCACTTCTTGCCCTGTTGGGCTGTTCACTGCAGAGTGAGCTGGATGGGGCCCGTCCTGACACTGCTTTGAGCCAGGATGAGACCCTTCAATGACTGAGTCACAGAATCTCCTGCTGGGGGCACAGCACTGATTAGGGAAACTCGGACTTTTGGCTGTTTCTGTGGATTCCATGTCTAACAACAGCTTGGGAATAAATTAAAACTTAACTAGGCTTTTTAGAGCCAAACCACAGATTCATCATTTTAAAAAATCATCAATTAAAGATTACCACTTTTGTATTCATTTGGGTATATCTTTTTATAGGTATGTCCTCTTTGAATTACAGCCATATAGAAGCATGGTTCATACCTTTTTAAACCCATATTTGCAAAATCTTTTGGTCAGTAACTCTTATTTGTTTTGATTGTTCTGGTAGCTAAAACATTATTGCATGTAATGTATGTGTTCTCTTTCCTCTGGTGTTCAGTTCTTGAGTATCCACCACCAACATGCTGGTAGGGATGTTTGATTGTTTTAGTATGATAGAGCTCTTCTGAGTAGCTGCAGCCAAAATAAAGAATGATAAAAACTAGACTCTGCATTCAAAAGCAAACATAAGAAACCACCTTGCTTTATTTGAATGGTTTGTTGATTTCTAGATGCCTCACTGCTCTAGCTATACTATAAACCTCTGGGGGATCATATTTTAGCTTTCTTTACATCTGCATTGTGCGGAGCACCTACAAAGTACCTGGTAAAAACTTTCGATTGTGCTTGAACAAGTAAATGCTTGTTGAATGCATAAATAACAACAATAATCTTTTTGTACCCCTTTCCTCTTTGGTAGACCACAAGACCGTTTCCCTCTGCTCTGCTGTTCTCTTTCTTATCCAAGTTCATGGTCAGCTCCAAGCTGGCTGGAGGTTCTGAACAATAGTAACCTGACTTTTGGATTTCATGGATAGCAAAACTTAAAACAAAACAAAATACACTGGGGAGTAACATAGGGTTTCCAATTTATTTTTTATACAAGAAAATCCAATAAATATAGCCAGCAGTGTGGTAGGAAGAATAATGCCACTCCTAATGCACCCCCATCCTAAAATGTCTATGCCCTAATCCCTGGAACCTGTGAATACGCTACCCTTACATGATAAAAGGAACTTTACAGGTGTGATTAACTTAACAATCTTGAGATGGGAAGTTATTCTGGAATATCCAGGTGGGCCCAATGTAATCACAAGAATCATTTTTAAGAGGGTGGCAGGAGGGTGAGAGTCAGAGAGAGAATGGAAGTTGCCAACATGGAGTAAGGGGCCACAAGCTAAGGAATGAAGGCAACTGCTATAAACTAGAAAAGTCAAGGGAATAGATTGTCCCTAGAGCCTCCAGAAGGAATGCAGTTATGGAAAACCCATTTTGGATTTCTGAACTCCAGAGTTGTAAAATAATAAAATTGTGATTTTTTTAAAATTTATTTTTATTGATTTTTTACAGAGAAGAAGGGAGAGGTAGAGAGTTAGAAACATCAATGAGAGAGAAACATTGATCAGCTGCCTCCTGCACACCCCCTGCTGGGGATGTGCCCGCAACCAAGGTACATGCCCTTGACCGGAATTGAACCTGGGACCCTTCAGTCTGCAGGCCGACGCTCTATCCACTGAGCCAAACCAGTCAGGGCAAAATTGTGATTTTTAAAGTCATCATGTTTGTGGTAATTTGTTATAGCAGCAGTAGAAAACTAATACTAGCATCTATATGCTTATCATAAAAGTAGATCGTTTTTAATGGCAAATATGTAGGGAAGATTGGATCCTCAAAAAAAGCACATTGGCAACTTCCCACAGCATACAGACAGGGGCTGTGTATGTGTTCTGCAAGGGTATGGTTCTACAGTTCTTGCCTGTCCTGAAGACAACAGAGGAAAACGCCAGCACGGTTGTGTGAAGTCAGATCCCTGGCCCCTTTGCTACCAGAAACCTGCTCAACCAACTAACTTGAGAATCTGACCTGCTTTGTCAAAATGAAATTAACCTAGATAAGTCCTATAAGTTTAATTTAAGTCTAAGTAGAATCTCTTAAGAATGTGTAGATTTTATTCCAATAATTTTTGGAGTCCATGGATAGGATGTAAATGTCTAGACCAGCTTTGAAAGAGCCCACTACTTTTAGAGCCTTTTCAAATTCTTTCTTTGAAGATCTATATTTCTCCCTTGCATAAATCTTTTCAAAAAGGACTTAATAGCAGGGCCTGACTTCTTTGCTATATTCATTGTAAAATAGCTCCATTCCTAACCATATTCTCAAATTGTAAAGCAGTAGGGGTGTGATCAACTTAATTAGTACAATTTTCCCAAGCAGCTCCTTGCACAGCTAGGAGAAGAGAGAAAGAAGCTATTTTATGTAGCAAGAATAAGAGGAATTTTTTGCTCATTCTTGTGGCAAAAAATAGCCTTCTCTCAGCCCGGCCTTGTGTGAAGCAGCTCCGCACTGATTTCTTCGGAATGGTGGTAAGGACAGCCCAAGTGCTGTCTCCCGCGAACTCTTATGTGTCTCATGAGCTGCAAAGTCATGGCAACAGCACTGTGGTTCTGAGTGTGAGCTTTGCAGTCAGACACACCAGAGCTCAAATCTGGCTCTTTTAGTTGTATGTTATGGAGTAAGATGCCTGACTAGTCTAAGCTTTATTCTCCTTACTTGGGGTGCCATTAGCAGTACTTAACCTCATTGAGAAAATAAAATGGGTTAATGAATGAAATGCACTTAGCATAGAGCTTTACCACAATATTTAATAATTATTCAATAAATATTGTTACAATATTTTCTTGGTATCATGTCCACAAGTGTTGGATGATTAATATTCTCTGCTAAAACTCCAAAAATCTCTTCCTCTCTCCCTGCCTTCATGTCTAAACTTTTTCATCCCATTAGGAGATAGTCTAATGCAAAGGAGGTCACTCGGGTGGATGTTCTCTGGCAACTTGAATCTCTCTGGAATTTAACATTAGATAGAAAGGGTGATGGGGGCTTAGCTGATTGTTCAACCCTTGCCTTAGAATCTATGTGCTATTTCTGTGGAAATCCCCTTTATGCCTATGAAATGTCCACATATAACAAGTTATTTCCATCTGCATTCTTTCCCATTTCTCCTTTCCTTCTAACCTGCTGATGGGACAAGAACTTCATTATCTCTCTTTTGCAAGTTCATTCAGGGGGCTTTTGTCTTCACCAAGCTTGGTGCCTGGACCATTTACGGACTTTTGAAAGTGAAGGATCAGTTCCTAGTCAAGTCGTTGGTTCTTTCCCCAGCCCATGCCTGTCTGGGCTTTGGCTGTCAGTGCTCCACTAGGGCTCATAATTTTTGTTTTAGTTTTCAAACAAGTAGCTTTCTGTCATGGAGCCCCATGCACCTTTGCTACCACCTGCCATCAGATGCTGCCTGCCCATCAAGTTCACCCTTAGATCAGCCTTGCACCATTTAACGGGGCGTATAAACATATATTCTGCAGTAGAAACTGTGTGTAGAAAATCATTTTGGGGAATCTAATATATTTCAAATTAAATTAACCAATCCTCTCACCCTCATACTTTTTGTGTTCCAACAACTATACCAACATATTGATATCTGGACAGAATCCAGATTCCCTTATTTCCCTTACAGTACCTACAACTACTCAATCTCTAAATTCTGTTGCATCTAACTCCGTACTTCTCCTTGACTTTATATTGTTTCCTTCCCCACTGGCATTGTCCTAATCCAAGCCACATCATCTGTCATGTGATCACTGCAATGCTTCTGGATTAGCTTCTCTGCTTCTGGTCTCCCCCCCCCCCCCATACAGACAAAGCCATCTTTTAGAAGCACATATCTGATCATCGATGCCCCTTCTTTTCCTCAGGATAAACTCTATGCTTTTCAATGGGATCTACATTGATGTTTCTGGGTTATATCGATTCTAGTATGTTACACATTTATAGGCATTATCTTGTTGCATCAAAACTTCATCACTTGCACTCTACAGCTGTAAGTAAAGATGGTCTGACTTTAAAAAATAATAATATGTAAGTTAAGTACTGGGAAAATAGATATGTTTCAAAGGAGAGCTTTATAAACTTCTTCGTAATGCTCTCTACACCCAAAATGTTTTAGGCCTAAGTAAACTGCATTGGATTCCATTGTTAAGCTGAGATTTTGAGAAAACAAAACTGAACTAAGAATAGAATGAATCAAGCCTGACTTACTATACCAGGCTTTGTATATAAGTTAAGTAGATAAGGCAGTTCTTACAACCCTTCCTTATTTACTTAGGTGATTGGGACCGTTCCTAGAAAACTGTGGGCCCTGTACGGGTCCACTGAAGGCGAATAGACAAATGCAGCAAAGGGCACCTCTGAACCTACTTCTTAAATGATACCAATACTGAGTACAGACTCATCTGATTTGTTCCAGGTAGGATGGAGGCGTACCTATTTCACTCTAAAACTTCCTGATTTATCTTCCAGGGGGCTCTTGTTTTGGGATTGTTCTAGAACAGTGGTTCCCAATCAAGGGGGATTTTGCCTCCCAGGAGACATTTATCCATGTCTGGAGACATTTTTAATTTCTACGATTAGAGTTGTGTCTGGTATTGGCATTAGTGGGCAGTGGCCAGGGATGCTGTCAAATATCCTAGATTGCACAGGACATCCCCTCACTACAAAGAACTATCTGGCGAAATGTCACTCAATGCTCTTGGCCTGACAGGGATAGTCTGGGCAAGGATTCTCCTGATGTTCATCCAGAGGTCCATCCAGAATACCATTAGGTAGAATTAAGCATGTCGAGGTCTCTAGTTGGTCCTAAGGGCTATGGAAACAAACTTTTTTCAGACCCTCCCCTAAAATCTCCTTCCCTTGTTTCCAAGGCCCCAAATTATTTCATCAGGTTCCTTTCCACAATTTGAAGGAAGCTTAAGTTGTAACTACGCCCGGGAAAGAAAACAGGTTGGCTTCAATTTTCAAAGAATAAGTGAGGCAGTTACAATTTTCTTGACATGAGATTTTGATGAGGTACAGAGAACACAAAGTCCCTGGGTAGGGTTGCCAGAATTAGCAAATCAAAACATAGGATAAATGTAAGTGTATGTCCCAAATATTGTGTGATATGCACTGGTACTGAAAGTTATTTGCTGTTTATCTGAACTTCATATGTAAATGGGTGTCCTGTGTATTATCTGTCAACACTTTCTCTGCATGATTGGAGGAATGGAAGAGAGTTCTTGGAGAGAAAAGAGGCAGTTTTGGGGGAGGTGTCTCTAAGATATATTATATCCACGATAAACTTACTTATTCTCTCTGTTTCTGAGTTTCATCATATGCAAAATGGAGATACTAGTAATAGTACCTAGTTTATAGGAGGTTGTGGGGATTAAATTAATTAGTAGATGTGAATTCCCCAGAACAATACCTGTCACATAAAAACTCAGTCCATGTTACCTACTGTTGCTGTTGTTATTAGGACTGTTAGTATTATTCCAAGGCAATGGGGGTGCATCTTGGTTTCTGAAATTAACTTTACCTCATGATTAGAAAGGGTAGAAAGGAGGAAGCTGAGTGCTCTCTTTTCCAAGGGAGTTATGCATGTGACTACTATTTGACAGCAGTATTGGGTAATGGACAGCTTTCTAAACTAGGGCACCCAGCTTGCTTCAAAAACATGCATTGCCAAGAAAAACAGATTATCCCTAAGTTTGATTCCTGCTAGTTGCCAATATGACACAGTACTTACATTTTATTATATCGTATCTCAAAAGTGAATTACAGTTGCTCTGGAGAAAGAATTTGTGTCAGTACAAGATAATTTGTTGTGCTGATTCTACAGTGGAGCAGAGTGATTAATGCTCTGGGAAGAGCAATTTTCCTGTGTTTATCTCCCCCCAATATAAATGTGAAATACACACACACATAGCAAATGGCTTCTATATAGGCTTTAAAAATCCATTTTACATAGATGTTTGATATATTCTATTATTCTTTTCAAAAACCTTTGATAACTCCTTCTTGCTAATAGAGTGATAGAATTACATTACATCAACCAGCACTTAAGGGAGAGCCAGGGCAAGAGGAACTTAAAAGGAAGAAAGAGAGAGGAGGAGGATGATAAGGAGGGATTTTTTTCACACAAATAAGTTTTATTGGCATCTAAAAGCAAAATTTGCCCATCATTGAAATGAACTTTAATATTTATTTTCTTTCTTTCTTTCTTTCTTTCTTTCTTTCTTTCTTTCTTTCTTTCTTTCTTTCTTCAGTATGTCTTTCTTCAGTATGAGGAACAAATCACAAACATCTAATTGGCAGAAACAGACACTATAGTGTAGATTTTACATAATCACTTTTTATTTTATTTTTTTATTTTTATTTTTTTTAAATATATTTTATTGATTTTTCACAGAGAGGAAGGGAGAGAGATAGAGAGTTAGAAACATCGATGAGAGAGAAACATCGATCAGCTGCCTCCTGCACATCTCCCACTGAGAATGTGCCCGCAACCAAGGTACATGCCCTTGACCGGAATCGAACCTGGGACCCTTCAGTCCGCAGGCCGATGCTCCATCCACTGAGCCAAACCGGTTTCGGCAACATAATCACTTTTTAAAATCTCTGTATGATATTCCTCAAATATCTAGAGTCAGTCTTTGCATAAAATATCACAATTTTGTCAGTTACCTTAAAATTCTGAAGCAGTATAAAGATAAGGATATGATATACTACCACTTGCTATTTTGAAATATATCTATTACCATACCCAACCTAATCGTAGTATCTAAAAAACTATTTCTTCCATAGGAAGTCTCTGGCAAGCAGTTATTCATTTCCTTGAAGTTAAAAGAATCTGGGAAAGAAGGAGGAGGAGGAAATAGCATTGTTTATTGTATTGATAAATGTAATATTTCATCAATAGGAATTAATTCTTTTTTTTAAAATATATATTTTATTGATTTTCTTTTTACAGAGAGGAAGGGAGAGGGATAGAGAGTCAGAAACATCGATGAGAGAGAAACATCGATTGGCTGCCTCCTGCACATCTCCCACTGGGGATGTGCCCTCAACCAAGGTACATGCCCTTGACCGGAATCGAACCTGGGACCTTTCAGTCTGCAGGCCGACGCTCTATCCACCGAGCCAAACCAGTCAGAGCAGGAATTAATTCTTAATAAAGATTGATTTCAAAAGCATTATGCTGAGTGAAAAAGGCCAGACAAAAATATAATACATACAGTATAATTCCTTTTATATAAAATTCTAAAAATGCAAACTAATACGTAGTGACATAAAACAGATTAGTAGGCCCACCAGTGTGGCTCGGTGGTTGAGCATGGACCTACGAACCAGGAGGTCACGGTTCAATGCCCAGTTTGTGAGCTCGATTCCCAGTGGGGGTTGTGCAGGAGGCAGCCAATTAATGGTTCTTTCTTATCATTGATGTTTCTATCTCTCTCTCCCTCGCCCTTCTACTCTGAAATCAATAAAAATATATATATATTTTTAAAAAGCAGGTTAATAGGAATAGGTGTCTGGGGAGAGGGAGGGAAGGAGGAATAGATTACAAAAGGTCACAAGGAAACTTTAGGGGGTGATGGAAATGTTCATTATCTTAAATGTAGTAATGGTTTTGCAGGTATATGCCTATGTCAAAAGTCATCAAATTGTCCCCTTTAATATGTGCCATTTAAAAAAAAATTTTATTGTCTAAAGTTTTACATATGTCTCCCTTTTCTCCAATTGACCACCCCCAGCCATTCCCACCCCGAGCAAGCCCCCACCACCCCAGTGTCTGTGTCCATTGGTTATGCTAATATGCATGCATACAAGTCTTTTAGTTGCTCTCTAACCCCCTTCCCCTACCATTTGTCTCTAGATCGATCTATTCTTGTTCACCAGATTATGTTGATCATTATATCCCACATATGAGTGAGATCATGTGATATTTATCTTTCTCCGACGGGCTTATTTTGCTTAGCATAATGTTTTTAGCATAGTTCCATCCATGTTGTTGCAAATGTTAAAAGTTCCTTCTTTTTTATAGCTAATATGTGTCATTTTTAATGTAAATTTATCTCAATAGGCAAAACATTAATTTATGCTCATTAAAAGATTATAAAACACAAACGAAAAATCAGACTAAATCAAATTAAATAACTTCTGTGCACCAAAGGGAATCATCAACAAAATAAAAAGGCAATCTATGGAATGGGAGAAAATATTTGCAAATCATATGACTGAGAAGGGGTTAATATCCAAAAAACTCACACAACTCAATAAACAAAACAAAAACAATTTGACTAACAAATGGGCAGAGGAACTGAATAGACAATTCTCCAAAGAAGACAAACAAATGGCTAATAGGTGCTCAACATCACTAATCATCTAGAAGATGCAAATCAAAACCACAATGAGATACCACCTCACACCTATTAGAATGGCTATCATCAAAAGGATGAGGTATAAGTGTTGGCCAGGATGTGGAGAAAATTGAACCCTTGTGCACTGTTGGTGGGAATGTAAATTGGTATGGCCACTATGGAAAAAGTATGGTGGTTCCTCAAAAAATTAAAAATAAAACTACCATATGATCCAGCAATCCCCCTTCTGGATATATATCCAAAGGAAATAAAATCAGGATATCAAAGAGATATCTGCATGCCCACG
Source organism: Myotis lucifugus (assembly GCF_000147115.1). Taxonomy (NCBI): domain Eukaryota; kingdom Metazoa; phylum Chordata; class Mammalia; order Chiroptera; family Vespertilionidae; genus Myotis; species Myotis lucifugus. The sequence goes on from NW_005871055.1 coordinate 3,376,671, forward strand.
GTCACTGCAGCAACATGCACAATAGTAAGGATATGGAAAAAACTTGTGTCTGTCAATAGATGAATGACATGCACATGCGCGCGCACACACACACACACACACACACACTCACACACTCACACACTGGAATATTATTCAGCCACAACAAAAAAGGAAATCTCCTTGAGATAGGGGAATATTTGTTGACTATGACACACACACAAACTTGAAAGGAGAAAATGGATACATTTGATCATGTTAATATTATAAACTTCTGAATGACAAAAGGCCTTACAAAATTATTAAAAAACCAGGGACCAGTTATGAAAAAACATTTTTTATGTGTTGTGGTAGGTAGAATAATGCCCCCCAAGATGTCCTCATCTTAATTTGAAGAACCTGTGAATATGTTACTTTACACAGCAAAAGGGAGATTGCAGGTATGATTAAGGTTAGGATCTTGAGATGGGGAGATAATCCTGAATTATCCATGTGGACCCAATCTAGTCCTATGAGTCCTTAAAAGCAGAGAGCCTTTCCTGACTGTGATAAGGGGGAGGTGTGACTACAGAAGAATGGGCAGAGATGTAATGATGCTGGTTCTGAAGATAGAAGAAGGGGAGTTACAGTTTATCAGGAACCATTAAAGTATTATGGAGCCATGCTGCTAGACTGGCTGTCATTCATTCATTCATTCATTCATTCATTCATTCACTCACTCACTGATATTCACACAAACCCAGTTTCATTTTGACTTTTCAGGAATAATTCATTGATACACAATGTCTCACCAACCTCTTTCCCTTGCTTAGGTAAAATGTCAGTCTTTCACACTATTTTGTGTGTAGAATTTTTATCCTAATCCTAAATAAGAAGTTGGCACAATAAGCAGTCAAAATTCATGAAAGTTCAATCACAAGAACAATGTCTGTGATAGAGAGAATCAAAAGTTTTGAATTCTATACTTTGCACCCATTAGGATGATTACTATCAACAATAGTAAGAGAAAATGATTAACAGGTGTTGGTGAGGATATGGAGAAATTAAAACCCTTTTGCACTATTAGAATTGTAAAATGGTGCAACTGCTATGGAAAACAGTGTTGAGTTCCCTCAAAAAATTTAAAAGAGAACAACCAAATGATCTGGCCATTTTATTTCTGGGTAAATATCCCAAATAATTTAAAACAGGGCCTCAAAGAGATATTTGCACACCCATATCCATAGCAGCACTATTTATAATAGCCAAGAAGTAGAAGCAACCCAAATATTCATCAATGGATGATTGATTGGATGAATCTTGAGAACATTGTGCTAAGTGAACTAAGCCAGTCCCAAAAAGAAAATACTGGGTGATCCACTTATATGAAGTATCTAACATATTCAAATTTATAGAAATAGAAAGTAGAATTATGCTTACCAGGGCTAGAAGAAGAGGGCAAAAGAAAGTTGTTCAATGAGTATAGAGTTTCTATTTTGCAAGTTCTAGAGATCTGTGTCACAACAATGTGATTGCACTTAACACTACTATACTGTGCCCTTAAAAATGGTTAACATGGTAAAATGTATGTTATATGGGTGTTTTTTTTCTGTGATTAAAAAATATAACAGAATGTACAACATCAAGAATAAACCCTAAAGGCCCTAGGTAGTCTACTCAGTGGTTAGAGCATTGGTCTGCAGACTGAAGGGTCACAGATTGGATTCTGGTCAAGGGCACATACCTAAGTTGCAGGCTCCATCCCCAGTCCAGGTTGTGGCAGTATGGGAGGCAACCAATCGATGTGTCTCTCTCACATTGATGTTTCTCTCTCTATGTCTCTCCCCCTCCCATTCTCTCTAAAAAAATCAATGGAAAAAAATATCCTTGTGCGAGGATGACCAAAAAAAAAAACAAACAAAAAACAAAACAAAACAAAAAACTCTAATGTATACCACTCTGGTGGGCGATGTTGATAGTTGGGGGAGGCTGTGGAGGTAGCAAGGGATATATGGGAACTTTGTACTTTCTGATTAATTTTTCTGTGAACATAAAAATACATGTTTAAAAAGTTCTGAATTATTGACTATGTAAACAGTATAAACACCCAGTGATACTTTTAGAAAGACTAAGCTTGCTATCTTACAAGTAATGACTTCAGTGAATGGCCTCAAAGACATTATCAGTATGTTGTAACACAAACTATAATGTATGGTCAATTCATACTCCTTTGGAACTCACTGCTTTGGAATAGACAGAACTCATTGCACCATAAGGAGCCATAGTAAACAACCACTAAGGCCACATTACCAAAACATGACTTCATGAGGCTATGACTATAGACCTCATACGTGATGTTCATTGAGTAAAAGGTTATAAAATAGATTACTTAGCTTGGGATTTGTTTTTGTGATTCATGGTTATATAATACTTCCCAGATTTACCTTTTAGAGATGCAAGAAAAATGACTTTCCATCAATTACCACTCAGATATAACTTAAATTTTTATATACAATACCTAAAAACAATTAAGCTGTCCATCTTTTAAAATAAGTTGGAGCCATAAAATGTCTCAACAATTTTTTAAAAGATTGAAGTTTTATAAAGTATGTTTTCCAATCATAATGTAAACAAGCTAGAAATGAATAGCAGAAGAAACATTGGAAATCCACAAATATGTGGAATTAAACATAACACTCTTAACATGTCAAAGAGGAAATCATAATAGTAAAAAAAGATTAATTGAGGACTTATTGGATCCCAGGCACATAGAGTTAATATGCATTTAATCATCACAAAATCGCCATAGAGAGGTATTACTATGCTCTCCATATTAAAACTGAGACTCAGAGAAGTTAATAATACAGGATTAAACAGATCTGAAGAGATGATGCCAAAATTCAAACTCAGACAGTCCAATCCACGAGCTACCACTTCTAACCACAGTGCAACCCCACCTCCCCATGAGGAAGAATTAAACCAGTGTGTTCCTCCCTTGGGGGCAATGACTAAAGGATAATTGTATTTATGCTCATGAAGAGTTATGCTTTTCTTAAAAGGAAGAGACAGATTATTTTGAAGTGGGAGGGAGACACACGTATGAACTCATGTTATATATTGTTTCCAGAGAATAGGTCTGCATGTAAATAGTTCAAGCCTTGGGATTTCCCTTAATACTCTCACCTCCATAACCCACCGCAGAGATGCCCGGTGTCCTCCCAACCCCCTGTACCGCAGCTGGGCGCTGCACGTTGATATACAAACATATTTACACATCTAGAGAAAATAGTGTGGTATAATGGGGAAACCAGGAATACTTTCCAAACTGCTTTTTTTCTTGAGCAGAAACCAGGGGTTTTAAATTATTACTGATTTCACAAGACAGTGGCATGTAGTATAGTGGTCCCGAGGCCAGACTGCCTGGGTTTGAGTCAGATCTTCCATTACCTGACTGGAGTCCTCCTCTGTAAGGCAGGAATAATAGCAACACACTTCATAGGGTAGTTGGAAGATGAAATGTCAATATATGCAAATCCCATAGCACAGTGCCTGGAATATAATTAGTGCTGCTTCAATTTACCTGATGACTGAGAAGGCAGAACTGAGAGCCACAGAGAATTATTTCCAGGCATTAAAACCTAATGGAGTTGCTCTGGCTGGATTTCTTTTTTTTTTTTTGAGAAAGTTTTTTTTCCTTTATCGATTAAGGTATTACATATGTGTCCTTATCCTCCCATTGCCCCCTTCTCCTACCCCCCCTTGCCCTCACCCCCCTGGTGTAAAACGGCTTTGAACTGGTGACTTCTTTTTAGTTTCTCATTTTTTGAACAGGAATATTTATGACTTATCCTATGCCTGTCCCGTCTTTCTATGCTGGGAGCAGTTAATTTGTTTCTTTAGTTTCCTAGGGCTACAGATGGAGAAGAATTGTGCCCAGGAGTTGTACTTAATGGAGTCTACCCAGAACCTCGTCTGTACCTGATTTAGATCATGAGATTTGGAGTTTTGGACTGGGATTGGGACGCTGTAATGTGATAAAATTTTTGGAAACTTAATAATGGGGTGAATGTATTTTGCCTGTAGGATGGATATGAATTCTGGGGGATGTAGGGTGGACTGAGGTAGGCAGACCTTTGGCTCTCTATGATCTCCAGCCCAGGTGTTAGTCTTGTGGTTATGTTGTTATTCGGTAAAAGAGATTTTGCAGATGCAATTACAAGTAAGATTACTAATCAGCTGACCTTAAAGTAGGGCAAGGATGCTGGATTACACAGATGGACCCAGTGTAATCATGTGAACTCTTGAAAGCAGAAGAGGAAGGCAGAGAGATCCAAAGTATGGGAAGGACTCACCCCACCATTCCTGGCTTGAAGATAGAGGGGCCACATGGGGACCATGAGAAGGAAACAACTCAAATGAGCCTGGACATAGATTCTGCCCTGAATTTCCAGGTAAGAGCCCAAGCAAACCAGCAACCTGACTTTGACCTTTTGAGACCCTAAGCAGAGAACTTAGGCAGGCCTGCTGGACTTCTGACCTACAGAACTGTGAGATAATAAATGAGTGTTGTTTTAAGCTGCTAGGTTGTGGTAATTTATTATGGCAGGATAGAAAACTTGTACAGAACCTCAGATATTAATTATTTCTACTAAAGCAGCAGAACACTCCCTTCAAATGAAATGTTTGGACCACTGCGGGGCTCCTTTGGTCAAATCTGGGGCAGAATTCCACTGTACCTTCCTCCCACGAAGCCACTAAAAGCACTTGCACACATTCAGGTGTAGACTTCCACTAGGGAACCTCACTGTCCACCCCAACACTTACTACAAGGAACTTGTGTGCTGTGTTTTATGCGTCCAGCATTGCCACTAAACTCTGAGGACAGAAACTATTTCTTCTTCATTTTTGCTCCCCCAGAGCAAAACACAGTGTTGGCACAAGGTATGCACTTGGTAAATATTTTTTGACTGAATGCTAAATGTGTTTGATATCTAGTAGAGGACAATATTAGATATGGGTAGAGGCAGAGCAAGGGACTAGAAGCATGGCAGGGGACAAGATAGGGGAAAGAAACAATTTGCAAGGACAAAGGAATGTAGAGTTTAATACTTATATAATTACTGTTGGTTTGGAAAAATTTCCTTGATAGATCTCTTCCACCCATACCACCAGCAGTATAAGTTTCGGGAAGTAGGCTGACCATTGCATAAGTGGCTTGTGAAATATCGCTTAGTAGCTTACATTCCCAACAAGTTGAATAAATATGTTTGTGTGTAGTTTACCCCCCAAGGATGCTTCTCCTGGCTCCCCTGCAGCTGGACTCAGAATTGGTGTTTAGTAATTGCGTGGCGACTGACTCCCTTGGGAATGGAATGCCCCATGGCTGATGCTGTCCATGGGGAGATGAGCTGGAAAAGAGACGGGGAGCAGACTGCCTGAAAGAGTGGTGGTCACTTCAGACAGTGCGGGGACCTCGGTGTAAACTCTAAGAGCCTTGAGATGTAGCTTGAGAGGCTCAGCAAGAGAACACCTCCACCTAGTTAGTTGCACCCCAAAGGCGAGCCAGATGCATGAGATTTGAAGATGTCATCTAGGAAAGCCAGTCCCAGGGAGTATAAGCAGCTGGGAGAAGCCATACGGAATAAAGAAACAAAACACCACATTTTTATGAAGACCGACTTTGTCTTGAAAACCAGTTAAATGAAAGCTAGCCCATTCTCTGTTCCCAGAGCAGTACCGTAGTTGCTATTTTGATCACTGTAATTGAGAGTAAAAATAATCTCTGCCGAGCCTGAAAGACAGCCACCAGCTACTCTATTTTAAATGATGTATTAAAAGACGAGGTGAATTAAAAACTGGCCTTCTAGGGATGGCGACTGGCTGTATCCGTTTCACTAGTGGTTCATGCAATTTGTGATTTCTTGTTAGTAAAGTAGATCAACATATGTTTTCAGGGATTTTGCGCCTCCAGTACTGGCACAGAGAACAGTGCCCTATTATGAGGAGTGCATTTTATGACTTCAGTTCAGGCTGTGAATTTGGGTCAGCCAGTTCGATGTTCAAGTTCTCAGCTTCTTGCTCTAAAAAAGCAGAATGATGACCCAGAGGGGAATTGAAAAGAGGAGGAAGTTGAAAGTGATTGCATTTTTAACTAGTGTCTGGACTTATTTTATTGTATCATTGGATGGTTTTGTTTACTTTCCATGAACTCTAAACTTTATTGGTAAGTTTGGCCAGAAATCTGTCCTCTGTACAGGGGCAGATCCAGATTTTGTGCAGCTCAAGCCTTACACAATATTGGGGATCCTTTTTAAAGAAAAGGAATACAAAAATATCTGTTTGGCAAATTAAAAAAAATATGATTATGTGAACACTGCCCCTCCCAGTAGGCTTCACTACTTCTTGGTAAATCCGCTTCTGCAGTTATGGAAGTGGGAGTTACATTGCTTCTTTGAAAAGAGGGAAAAGTGGCAGGAACCACAGAATGTGTTAGTTAAAAGGACCTTTCAATTAATCTTGATATTTTATTATTTTTATTATTATTTTCTCTTTGTTAGAATTTATATTTTCTTTGTTCTCTTTTTAATTTTTAAAAAACTTTATTGTTGAGAGTATTACAGATGTCCCTCTTTTTCCCCCCCATTGTCTCCCTCCACCCGGTTCCCATCCCACCCCAGGCCTTCACCACCCTATTGTTTGTATCTATAGGTAATGCATATGTGCATATAAGATCTTTAGTTAATCTCTTCCCTCCTCCTCTGCCTCACCCCCGCCCCAATTCCCTCTGAGATTCATCAGTTTGTTCCATGTTTCTATGCCTCTATTTTATTCATCAGTTTATTTTGTTCATTAGAGTTCTTGTTTGTTTATTTTTATTTATTATTATTATTTTATTTTTAATATATATTTTTATTGATTTCAGAGAGGAAAGGAGAGAGGGAGAGAGAGATAGAAACATCAATGATGAGAGTCATTGACTGGCTGCTTCCTGCACACCCCCTACTGGGGATTGAGCCCGCAATGGGGCATGAGCCCTTGACTGGAATCGAACCTAGGACCCTTCAGTCTGTAAGCCAATGCTCTATCCACTGAGCCAAACCAGCTAGGACTATTTTGATTTTTAGGTTCAATTGTTGATAGATGTGTATTTATTGCCATTTTATTGCTCATATTTTTAATCTTTTTTTCTTCTTCCTCTTCTTAAAGAATACCCTTAAACATTTCATGTAATACTAGTTTGGTGGTGAACTCCTTTAGCTTTTTCTTGTCTGTGAAGCTCCTTATATGTCTTTTGATTCTAGATAATAGGTTTGCCGGGTAGAGCAATCTTGGTTGTAGGTCCTTGCTTTTCATCACTTTGAATATTTCTTGCCACTTCCTTTTGGCCTGAAAAGTTTCTGTTGAGAAATCAGCTGACAGACTTATAGGAGCTCACTTATAGGTAACAACTGCTTTTTTCTTGCTGCTTTTAAGATTCTCTCTTTGTCTTTCACCTTTTATATTTTAATTATAATGTATCTTGGTGTGAGTCTCTTTGTTCAGCATGAGTTACAGAGCAATCTGAAGATGTTTGCTACTTGTGTAGGCTTGAAGGTGCCCAGAAGAGGCCAACCTGTGAACCAAGGCCAGCTGCCACGCATGCTAGGCATGGGGCCATTTAATGAGAGGTGGAAGGTATGCAGAGGACAGATGCTGCATGTTTGAGAGATTTTAGAAAAATATGAAGCATGAAGCAAGAGAGGCCATTTGTATGGAAAAGACACTGGAAATGGCTTGGGTGGGGCCAGGTCAATCATGAGGGCATCTCGAACACTGTGAACCAGGTTGATGGAGACTCAGATATGGCGCCCACCTGTGGACTCTTTATGGGGGATCTCAGAAAAGGGACAATGGCCTCTTCCAGCTCTTTTGACTGGTAGAAAGTTGCCCACCAGCTCTTGTCCTGATGCCAGACAATTCAGTCCCTCCCTGTATGGCCCTGATGCCTTTTAAGCTACTGCCCCAGCACTGGACCTCAGAGGGAATAAGTCTTGAGTAAGTCCATGTATGGGCCCTCAAAGAGGAACTGCCTGGGACTCCACCAGCCCTCTGTCTCATTCAGACATAATTTCTGCTGGTTTTTTCATCCAGAAGTTATGGGGACTTCTCTTTCTGGATGTGGAACCCTGGGCTGGGAGGTGTCATGTGTGGCTGGTAACCCTCACTCCTCAGGGGACCTCCATAGCAGAAATATACCTCCTGATTTTAAACTGCCACATGTGTGTGGGACAAGCTCCTTCCACATCTTCACCTCTCCTACAAGTCTTGATGTGGCTTCTTTAAATCTCTAGTTGTAGGACTTCCATTCAGCTAGATTTCAGGTGGTTCTGATGATGGTTGTTCAGTAGTTTAGTTGTAGTTTTGATGTGGATAATGGAGGATTTGAGCACCACATTTACCTACATCTCCATCTTGACTGGGGGTTTCAAGAAGGTTATGAATATTCAGATCAAAAGCACAGGCTTTCTTCTTGCCCTCCTTCCTATTTTCCTTCTCTTGACCTCAGACATTTAGATCAGTTTTTATTTCAAGGACTTATAATTGTGCTTTCTGTACATATTTTTGATTTCTGCACATGTGATTTATCTTGGAATTACCCAGGTACTTAAACAAAGGTCTTTGGGAGAAGAGCATCTCTTTAGCTTTTGCCAAGGGTCAGTAGACAGGGAGCTCAAGGGCTTTATACTCAGCAAAGCTGCATTTGAAGGTGCTCTGTCCATCACTGATTGGCTCTGAGACATCAAATTACTTAAAAATAGGACCTTAAAAGTTATCTTATAGGACTGTGTTAAGAGTACAGGTTTTGGAGTTCAATCAAAGTTTTACTTTTACTCTGTCATTGACTAGCTATGTGGTACTGGGCAAGTTGACTTCCCTAGCCTTGCTTCCTGGCTGACAAAATGGGAGATAATCATGCTTATACAGTATTTTAGAATGCTACAGGGTTATTTATAGGATTATTAGGAGGACCCAAATAAGTAATATGTTTAAAACTCTTATTCCTGGATATGGCACAAAGCAAGCACTTAATAAATGGTATATTTTCTTAAGGTTACTGAGATGGTGCATATGAAGTCTCAGTACAATGGCTAACCCATAGTTGAATTTCAATAAATGTTCATTCCCTGTCTTTACTCCCAGGCAAAAGCAGTGAAGTAAATTGAATATTTACTGATTATCTCCCCTCCTCTCAGCCTAATGTACTAGTACATAAGATTTTTATAACACTCCCCAGCTCCTCCCACTTTGCCTCTGGTGATACAAGGATATATATATACCGTGTAAGGACTGGCCCTACACTTGGGAAGAATAAAGAGCTGCTTACATCCTTTAATTTCAGAAGTGCTGAAAATTTTATTTGCCTCAAATGCCTGTCCTCCAGCAGACTTATTAGAGTTGGAAAATTACTCCTTCAGAGGCTTTTCTTTTGGTTACAACATTACCTCCAGAAGGTTTTTGTTAAGGTATAGTCATCTCTACTAAGTACAATAATACATCTCTTTTTATTCACCCATCAACACGGATTGGTCAGGTAAAGGCCCTACAGGACTTGCATATGGGAACATATTCTACATTTTTATGTTTAAGAAGAGAGAACAGTAAAATCTTGTGCCATCCAGAGGAAAAGTAATGGGCTTTTAAAGCAGCCAGAAGGTGTCCAAGTGGGCCCAGAACAGACTCTAATTTCCCAATTTGCTCTGAGACCTTTTCTGTGTGAAGGAGCAAAGCTGGAGCATGCCCATCCAGCCTCTCCCCTGGGCCTCTATGAACCCCGTGGGCAGTGAATTCCTGCAATGTGGACACCACAGACTGAGCCTAAGTGGGAGCAGATGATGTAGCTCTGTTCTGTTGCCTAATCAGATGCAAAGTTCAGAGTGCAAAGTTTAGGTGGAGATTTGTGTAAAGTGGTCACAGAAAGAATAAGGAGCAGAATAGAAACAGGAGGAGAAGCTAGGTCAAGTACTTAAATAGCTAATAACCCACAAAGATTGAAGTCCATATGGGGCATTGAAAAAAAAAACAAAGAGTAATGTCATTCATAAGTGGGTATAGGGTTTGG
>NW_005871055.1:3386827-3415596 GCF_000147115.1 Myotis lucifugus
TATATATATATATATATTTTGACTCAAAGTAACATAGTGTTTGAGGGACAGCAAATTATGCAGAGAACTTTTTTTTGTAGAGAAACAGTGGTATTTAAACACTGTAGTGGCAAAACCAGTACTGTGTTAATAAGTGAGGTCCACATACTATAGTACTTCTTTCTGAAGAATTTTTTCTCACCAGAGCTTAATTACTTTTATACCGGAATTTCCAAAATTGTTGTATAAACAGGGATATTGCAAATGGTTTGTAATTCCCAGGTCACAATTGGGATAATGAAGGCACAACTAGATTATGACTTGTGTATTGACAGGCACATGCCTTGTATGTCTGTATGTCTGAAGCCCAGGCTACTATTCAGATGTGCAAATACAACATGCATATCATTATAATTAATGTTCCATAGAAGGGATCTGGTGAAGCAGCAAAAAAGTTGCTTTTTAAACTATAATTACAGCTGCTGGAGAGGAATATTGTGATATATGAATAATACATATGAAGTGACTGACACCTATAAGTGGAGAAATGGGAGATCTTTTAGGAACTAAAGAACGGAAATTGATCTTTTCCTGCCAAAAGCTAGGAGAGGCCTAAAAACTCTTTCTCCTATCACAGTGAGACATTTTAGAGCAGTCATTGAGTGGACTCATGGGAGAGATGTGTTTACAGCGTTTGTGTTGATAATAGTAATCAGTAACTCATATGGAGGTAATTACTGTGTGCCATGCTGAGTGCTCTAAAGTTTATTTCATTATATAATTGGAATCTATAAAGTAGCAAATAAAAACAGATGTGGTTAGGAACAAGGAAATAGTGTGGTTAGAACCAAGGAAGTAGCAAATAAAAATAGACATGGTTAGAACCAAGGAAAAAAGATTGTGTGCTTTTAAAAAAAATCAACCTTTGAGTAATTGCACAAAGGCTAGAAATTTTCTAGGTAAATCCTGATATCATCTAATGACGTTTAGTGTGGGTTGTAGGTGCAGATGGAGTGCAACAAGTACCAGAAGATACCCCCCAACAAAGAACCAGTACCAGGGTAGAGAACTCATTCCTGGCCACATTACTTCATGGGGAAATAGTGCTAGTTAAGAAGAGATACTGCTATTCAAACGAGTTTCTGGTTGTAGGTTGCTTAATGTAAATTTTTACTTAAGTTCATCTGATAAAAACCGTACTTTATTTATGATACAATTCTGTGTTGTCTCATATTTTTTAAATGAAGTCTCACCTTAACAGAACTTTGAGTATTCCTAGCTAGTGAATGCAGCTGTTGACAAGGGTCCAGCTTCTTCATGGGGGCACTTGCACTTTAATAGAAGAGTCTTAAAACCTGAAGTGTTTTCAAGACTCAAAGGAATTTGGTGCTAGTGGTGGAATTGCAGGGACCTGGTAGGGATGTTTTGGGTGAGTAGAGGAATGATCATTCTCCCCATCTTTATGCCTAATTCTGCTGAGTGATTATTTTCTGTAGGATATGCTGAAAGACTTACTAGAGACATGTAACTTACAGTTTATGAAAGGAATAAAATTGTTTATCTGCCAGAAACTGAATTAGAACCTCCAAATACTTTTCTTCCTGACCCTGGAATCTGTTGTTTCTGCCTTCAAAATAGGGTTTCTTCCTTCTTTAGATAATAGTGGCCCAATTTTCTATTCCTTCTTCCACTATTCCAGAAGTGTTTATCTGACCAGTTCCAGAGTCAGACAGCTCTCTACTTTCTGACTGTGATTGGTGGATCTGGGATAGACATGTGACTCTAAGTGAGCCAATGGAAGCCTGTCCTGAGATTTTTGCAGAAGCATTTAGGAAAAATAAACTTCTTTTCTCTGATGGTTAAGTGACAGGATGTAAGCCCGAAGTTGCTAGGGATAATCTGTACTACTACAGAGAAATGATCCATATGAGAATGATGCTAACACAAAGGAAAGCAGACCTGGGAAGTGAAGAGAAACAGATTCTTGAGGATAATGTGTGGGTATCCTGATTCTGATAAGCCATACTTATCTCCTAATTTTTCAGTTACACAAGCCAGGAAAGCCTCTTTTTTTACTTAAGCCAGTTCAGTCTGTATTTTTGTTATGACAACTGGAAGACTCTTGATTAAAACTCTCTCTCAAGATCTTATTCCCTTAAATCAATTAACTATCTTTTGACCCAAGAGATGACTTCAGCATCCTTTTCCCACTTCTCAATGTTATTTAATTTATCTTTGAACTCTTCTATCTCATTTCTTATTAAAAATTTTTAAGATAACCAGTGAAAAAGTTAGTTTTAGGTAGTCTTTACAGTTTATCTCTGGTGATGTAATCAAATGCAAAATACATTAAAACATTGAGCATATAAAAACAGACTGTGATTAGGATGTAGCTTCAACTTTGTCACTAATAATTCTTGCTTCATTTTAAGCAAGCCTACTAATCAGTGGAGACATTTTTCTTGCCCCAGCAGTTTCTTAACTATCAAGAAATTTTCCTGGTCAGTTGCTATGGCAGCAGCACCAACTCAACTTTCCCAATTTAAAAGTGTCATTTGTCAAATGAGCAATTGGCCTCTTTTCTACCACATCCCAAACTCTGGTCTAATGTGAGACAAGTTAAACAGAGTAAAATGGTATTTTTGAACCAGAAGAAATGTGAGGGTGATTAAAGTGCTACCATGAGGTCATATAGAGTAGGAGTTGAATGTTTGGACATCTCATACCTACTTAGAACTGTGTCTTAACCCTGATTTTGCCATATACTATATGACTGTGGAGAGCTTATCAAAATCTTTGTGACTCAGTTCCATCATCTGAGAAACAAGAATAATAATAGAATAATAAGCTAAAATATAATACAATAATCCTATATAATAAAAAAGACTAATATGCAAATTGTCCCCTCGGGAGTTTGACCAACCAGGAGTTCAACCACTCACTATGACATGTGTTGACCACCAGGGGGTGGTGCAGAATGAAGGATGGCCCGCTGGCAGCCAGCAGCCAGGGAAGGAAGACCCCGGCTGGCACTGATCGCCGGCCAGGCCTGGGGATCCTACATGTGCACCAATTTAGTGCACTGGGCCTCTAGTATACAAAATAATAGTATAAGGTTAGAAGATCCGATCTGTAAAGCACTGAACATGATGGGTGACGCAGAGTAAGTACATCAGGTAGCTATTTAGATATACAGTTGTGATCACATCTAGAATTCACTATATGCTCAAAATTAGATACCTTATATGAAGTTTGTGTATTAGAAACATCTTAAAGTGGAGAAATTAAGTTTCAACTTGACTGGTTTTCTGAGAATAATAAATATGTGAAAAAATGCAAGAAAGAACTAATTTGGGTAAATTATTTGCTATCTTGATTGTTACAGAATTATAACTAGAAGTGTTAATAAAAGAAACTATAAATGACCCACAGAAGTATTGTTATAAACTTTTGACCTCTACCACCATCTCTGTTGAAATGGCTCCCTGAATGCTCTTAATTGTTGCATGGTGCATGCCCATTAATTTTTCTGTTGTATTAAAGTGAAAATTTAAAATAAGTATTATCAAAACTAATTTTACTTTATTTACCTATATCGAAAAATGGTTTCAAAACAAGTGCTATCACATGACATTTTTGAACATGGGTCACTGGAAATCTAATCAGCTTTGGAATTAATGTATCATTTTTCATATTTTTTTCTGAAAGGACAACAAATGGTTTCAAGATGGTGTTGACTTACCATTCTAAACCCTGTCTGTAATTCAATGATCAAAAAGTGTGTAAGAATTCAAATGCTAAGTCGTATGGGCTCTCTAAAATGTCTTTCATCTGAATAATGGGGTGGTAACTTTGAAAGGAACTTGGTCTTCAAACCTTGAAGCTATTGCTTCTGATGAACATTTAAGTAGGTATGTGAGAATAATAATACTTTAGGATAAATGATTGTTATGGTTCATTAGTAGCTAAAACCACTTGCAAGTTGTGACCATGGTTACTTTATGAACTACTGAACTAACTGCCTAAATTGCTGAGTAGCCTTCTTCAAGTAAAAAATACTACAACAGGGAAGAGACTGTTTACAAATAGTGTTTCTTATACAGCTGGGTAGAATTTAGGGTCATTCATTTATGTTCAGCATTTCCAAAGGTTAACAATGTGAATCATGCAACTGAAACTGGGATCACATGTCTTCAGAATGTCACCACATCAAACACCGGGCTGGCGTCAGGGAAGGAGGCCTGATGTCACTGTATGTTTGGTCTATATGTTTTCTTAACCCAACAGCTAGCTCTCTGAGAAACTTGGTAGATCTGAGTGGAATGTCTCTGTAGACTATATGTAGATTTTTCAGGATACTTCTCCCATCTAAGAAATGCTAGAGAGAATCACACAGCAAATGCCCATTAGGAAAATAGATTCTGAATTATACCGATGAAAAAACAAGGAAACAAAGATTTGCTGAGTGGCACAATACAGAGATCATATTGAGGATTCTGAGCTGGGAAACAATTGTAAGTGACATTAACCAGGTGAAATCCCATTTTAGGCTCTTACCACAATTGCGCAGCGTAATTCCAGTGTTACATTTGGAGCAACCAACTTTACAAGCTACGATCTTCTTAAGATCCAGATTTGGCACCTTATGCCAGGGGTGCTATTTACTATAACACTCTTCCTTTGAGGAGCTTTACAGCTTTTAATTACCCAATTACTAAAACCTTGATAATGCACTGCGATGGCTACCCCTTTTCATCTTCAAGAATTTATAACTTGATTTAAGGTGAGTGATTAAAAATAGAAAAACAGCTAAATACATGTGTTACTTAGATCCATGATTTCAGTGAGTTTTTTAAGGCATGCGTTGGGCTTTCTTGAAAGCCAGCATGGTCATAGGCCCTGCTCTACCACTTCTAGATTTTATCCAACTAGAGTGTCTGCACCTTTCCCATATTTAGAACTCATGGATTTGATGTGTGAAGAATCTTCTGCCAAACTTGTAAGTGTTCTGAGAGGAGGTGCTGGCTCTCATTTAGCATTATAGCTCTACTACCTAGCATGGTGTCTCGTATGAACTGAATGTCTGTGTCCCTCAAAATCATATGTTGAAACCTATCCCCCAAGTGATGGTATTTGAAGGTGGGGCAGTTAGGAAGTGCTTAGGTCTTGAGGGAAGAACCCTCATTGATGTGATTAGTGTCCTTATAAAAGAGACCCCAGGGAGCTCCCTTGCCCCTTCTGCCGTGTGAGGATAGAGCCAGAAGATAGCCATCTATGAACAAGAAAGTGGCTTCTCCCCAGACTCGTAATCTACTGGCCCTTGACCCTGAACTTTCCAGCCTCCAGAACTAAGAAATACAATTTTGTGGTTTATAATTTTGTGGTCTATGATACTCTGTTATAGGAGCCCAAATGAACTAACAAAATGCCAGCTGAATAGTGAGCATTTAAGTATTTTGATTGAACAAATGAATGAATTTAGACTTGCCACTGTAAATTAAACCACCAGGGAAAACCCAGTACACATTTGTTCAATGGTTAATTATCAAATAGGATGTTTTGGCAATAAATTGATCATATTACTTTTACCTTCTAAATCAGCGGTTCTCAACCTATGGGTCGCGACCCCTTTGGGGGTCGTACGACCTTTTCACAGGGGTCGCCCAAGACCATCAGAAAACACATATATAATTACATATTGTTTTTGTGATTAATCACTATGCTTTAATTATGTTCAATTTGTAATAATGAAAATACATCCTGCATACCAGATATTTACATTATGATTCATAACAGTAGCAAAATTATAGCTATGAAGTAGCAACGAAAATAATTTTATGGTTGGGGGACACCACAACATGAGGAACTGTATTAAAGGGTCGCGGCATTAGGAAGGTTGAGAACCACTGCTCTAAATGATCACATTGTTTCCACATATCATAATCTAGGAATGGACATCACGTAAAATAGAAATAAATTCTGATTTAAAAAATAGAACAGTGCATCGAATGGTAAAGTGATTTGGTGGTTCACTGGTGAGGAATATGATTTTGATCTGTGGTTTCCTTCCAGCAAGGTGAGCAACCTTGCCTTAGCAGAAACCTGTTCCGCTGCCTCCAGCACAGCCGACGGCTCTGTGATAAAGGAAGGCAGGGACAAGATGACCTTTACAGATGCCCATGTCCCTGAAATGTTCTAAGTCCATAAAAACAACAAAGCAAAATAAGAAATCCCTGCTCTTGGAACCAGCATTTTCTGTGAAAAAGTTCATCAAACTCTGTTACTTGGTGTCTTGTTGAAAAGACAATATTAAAAAAAATTACGATGGACTTTTTTCTTTAATTTGCACCTAGAAATGACTCAAACCTTACATATTGTGTTTTAGCCAGAGTCAGGAGGGCCTTGGTTTCTGCCCCAACCCTCCTCCGCCTGCTGATGCTGATGGGGGAGGCTTCTGAATTTGTCTCATGTTGGCTGACCTTCGGGCTGGGGTTCTGGAGCTTGCAGTGTCCCTCGCAGGGACAGAACACATCCTGGAAACGGTCTGGCAGTCGGCTCCCCGGCGTTCTCTGCGGGTGAGCTCAGGCAACCAACAACTCGGTGACTCCAACAGATGTTTTTGTCTCTAACCCTCGGGCACCTTGCCCTGTTGTCTTGTATACAGAGGGTGATGCCTGGCATCCTGCCTGTTGCCACCAGGAATGAGCATGGCTCCAGGGAGTACTGCCAAGTCGTGTCAGCGAGCTGCTTTCTGCGAGCCAAGTGGCCACCAGATAAATGCGCTGGTCTGCTTGCTCAGAACGCTGTCAGGGGGACACACTTGCTTAAGTCTCTCACTGCTTCGGGTGGCTGGCAGTTCTCTATGTTCCGTGTTTTAAGCCATTTAGTTTACACATAGCATTTGCCTCATTGTGCAATTGTGGTGACCGGAGGGGCTCATTGGACAGAAGCCATAGGTTTTATGACTGTGTCTGCAGCAAAGTATTAGTGGGAACACATGCTGCCCCGAGTGTATTCTGCTTCAACCATTAAGATTGAAGCCACCTAAACAATAAATAAGAAAAAAACTTCTGCCAGTCGACACATGACAAACACTCACTTATGGTAACTGCCTAGCCCAGTGGAAAGCATTGAAGTTCTAATCAGAAAGCCTGGCCTCGGGTCCCAGCTCACCATTTATAAGAAAAGTGAGTCCTTTCCATGTTTTCAATTTATTTTTAATTATTTCTGATTCCTATTTTAACAGGCTTAATCTGTAGGAAGTGTTTCTTAAGCTAAAAAGAAAATATGAGTGAATGGGTGTGCAACTTTACCAAGTTAGTTAATTTCCTTGAGCCTTGATTTTCTCACCTGTGTAATAGGGTTCATTTATTCATTCCACAAACATCAATTGAGTATTTTCCTTCTGCTGGAAATTGGCCTGGGTCCTGGGGGTACAATGGAGAAGAAAACTGAGTCCTGCCTAGCAGAGTTCTTGGACCTTTGGCCAGTCATTGTTCAAGAATAAATCCCAAAGCAGAGAGCACAGTGCTCTTAAGAGATAACAACCAGAGCCCTTGGAATCCAGAGGCCAAAGAAACTTATTCTGCTGGGAGGGTCAAGTCCATCTAGAGGTGCAGATTTGAGCTGAGTCTAGAAAGATGAACTGGGATTGTGTTAAGCCATGATGAAGCTTGGAGCAGGAATCGGGGAAATGCATTCTCAACAAAGAGGAATAGTATTTTGGATACAAAAAGGCAATAAAAGAGCATCTCAAAACAGGGAAATGCTGCTCCTGCAGGATGGTAGAGCACAGAGCACTCAGCTTATCTACAGCGAGGTGTTGCTCCTGCACTACCTCATTTTACAGTTGACCATCAACTGTAACAAAACCATAGACTAGGTAAATGATTCAAGAGGTTTTCTGATCATAAAAGCATGTCCTTTTATTGTAGCAAATTTATAAAATACACATGAATATAAAAAAGAAAAGAAAAACCATCCAGAATCTCTCCAGAAAGAACTTTAATATTTTAATGTTTAAAAATACATATATTTATTTCCATAAATATTTATTCTGTGACGTTTAAGCTGAGACCTGAAGAATGAGAAGGAATAGTGGTAGGGAGAGGGGAGGAGCCTCTAGACCAGCAGTTCTCAACCTGTGGGTCGCGACCCCTTTGGCAGTCGAACGGCCCTTTCATAGGGGTCGCCTAAGACCATCCTGCATATCAGATATTTACATTACGATTCATAACAGTAGCAACATTACAGTTATGAAGTAGCAACGAAAATAATTTTATGGTTGGGTCACAACATGAGGAACTGTATTTAAAGGGCCAGAAGGTTGAGAACCACTGCTCTAGACGAAGAGATGAGCTTATGGAAGACCTGAGGATGGGGAGAGACTGGCTTGTGGGGGAAACTGGAAAGTCAGGGAGGCTGAAGCTCTGAGGAAGAGGGTGGGAGTGGTGGGGACGAGGTTGAAGGTTGGTAGGACCAGAGCATTTGGGCCACGGAGTCTTCACTACCCTATTGCCCATGTCCATGGGCTATGTATATAAGTATATAAGTTCTGCCATCACAATCTTCCACATTGAGTTATTTTTTAAGAAGACCACCCAGCAGCCCTGAGGAGAGTTGATTGTGAGCTGGCAAGAATGGAAGATAATTCTGGTGGAAGATCATAGTGGCAGGGGAGAGAAGATATCATATTCAAGGCAGATTTTGGAAATATGATTGACAGGGCTTAGTGATGGGTGATGAAGAAGAAATTGAGAATGAATTATAGTAGGCCTATATATATTAAAATATGTATGGTTATATTATACTTCTTAGTTAATGAAAGTTAACTAAGTTAGGATGTTACTAATTTTCCTGTGGTATATTTTATTTTATCAATGCTTTACCATCACTTGTCACTAAGTCTGATCTTATTCCACATTTTGACCTGGCACAAAGCATTTTGGTAGAAAGAATTGCTTTACTTATCCCCTCTTTTCTGTGCTTCCTTCTTTCCACACCTCATTCCAGGAGTTTCCATCCATTTCTGGGTGCTGGTCAGAACACCTACCCATAAGCCTCGTCAGTGATGTGGCCTTACGGGCAATGTGTTGAGTTTGTGTTCGGTTGTGTGGGCAGTGGGACTTGGGTGAGCAGAGAAAAGGCATTCCCAGATGTGCTGGACACACGGGAAGAGGAAGTGCCTTCCTCGTGGAACGTGCTCTCCTGTACTCTCCAAGCTCCAGCCTCTCCTGACCTACCAGGCTGAATCAGCACCTGGAGGTCAAGCCTGGTTACGGAAGTCTCCAAGGGCGGATCAGAAAGCCTGTCTGAGTGAAGAAGAGCGAACACCAATCATCGCGAGAACACTATCAAAGCCAAAGTTGACAGTGTGACATGGAGTGAATTTGGTCGGATCAGAATCATTGGCTGGTGGTGAACTAGAATGATAGCAGTGGGTGTCTCTAAGTGGTGGTGTTATAGATGGCAATGTTTATTTTTTTTGTATGTCTCTATATTTTGCAGATTTTCTGCAATGAGTGTGTGCTCTTTAAAAAAACTGATCTAAATAAAACGGCTTTATAATTGCCAGTGCTATAAAAATTGTAGGTATTGCAAATGGAACAGTCTTTATTGGAAGGAACTGCATTTTTGTCTCTTTTTAAAGATTCAAATGACAGAGCTGGGAATTCCTAATAATAAACTGCCTGTTTGTGAAAACTGCCTTGACTACTTAGAGGTTTTCTAAGAAAAAACAAATAGAGATTTTACTCAAAATGTTTTAAAATATAAGTAGTATGTCTAGTATATCTAACACAACTTTAACCATATGATTATCATATATATGTTTTAACCACATGATCATTATATATGCCACAGCAGGATGTATGTATATAACATATGTATTATAATGATATATATGGATAATATATTTTGTAAATATATATCTTTGTATCACTCACACAGTTTAGCTTTGTGACCGGCATTTAGCTCAGTGTCTCAGTAACTGCTGAATAACTGTTGGAAATGGAAGAAACTTTGTATGTGCTATCCTGGACTTTAATTAATAAAAATGATAAGGCATAAAATGGTATTTCTTATTTTTAAGTTATCTAACTTTGGAAGTAGTTGTAAGCTTTTTAAAAAATAGGTTTATATTTGAGTGGAAGAATCAACTAAGTATAAGAAAAAGATTTGATATAGAGCAGTACATCTAAAACAAAAACCAGGCTTTATTTCACAAACATCTCAATATGATGCAATGATTAAAAATAAAGCAATATAATCTCAGGCTACATTAACATATACACAGTGTCTCCAACAAGAAGGGTAATTGTTCTGCTGTTTTTCATTAAAACAAACAAACAAACAAACAAAACCCTGTATGATGTTCTTTGAAGAGGAAACATCTTCATGTGGTTCAAGTACCAAAAAGTGTAAAAGTAACATTTACTGGAAATTTCTCCCTCCAATCTTATCAACACCAGCCTGGATCCCATCTCCCTCAATGGGGAAGCAGTGGTGCTGGCTCTTGTTTATCCTCCTAAGGGCATTGTGTAGTTACAAACATTCCCTTCCTTTCACAACACATGGTAGCATTTTGTGTAATGCTCCATACCTCTATATCCTGTGTTTCTTTTTATTTAACAGAGTATTTCAGGTATTATCTACTATGTATTTTTCATTTTCAGCTATATAATTTCCCATTGTGTGGGCGAACTCTCTTAACAAATCCCTGGCTACTAAAGAATTAGGTTCTTTCCTTTTTTCCCCCTTAGACAAACAAGACTTCAGAAAATAATATCAAAATATAAATAATTTTTAAAATGTGTACAAGTATATTTGCAGGATAAATTTCTAGAAATAGAATTGGTAAATAAAAGTGTGTATAAGTTTTTAAAATTCTCTGGTTTCTGCTGAAATTTTCTCCCTCACCATTGTCACCACCAGTATGTTCTGAGACATGGAAATCTGTAAATGAAAACTGATATCTCAGTGTAGTTTTAATTTCCATTTCCTTTATGGAGGGGGAACACACATGTTTCTAGGTGTATAAGTCATTCATATTTCCTCCTATGTGCACTCTGGTTATATATTTTGCCTAATTTTATATTATATTGAACGTATTTCTGAGTTAAAGGTAACTTCTTTGCAGGGTCTATTACATCCTACCACCTGGTACTCAGGCATGTGAGAATTTAATGTGGACTAGAAAATACAGGGGGAAATGTATGAAAGAAGGAGGTAATGAAAATGACACCAAAATCTCCCAGAGGCTAAGGTCAGGTACGAACTTTTTCCTGTGAAGGGTTCTCCATACAGTGGGGCCTTGACTTACGAGTTTAATTGGTTCCGAGACCGAGCTCGTTAAGGAGCTCGTTAAGGAGCTCATTAACTCAAATTACTCTGTCAACTCAATGCAAAAAATCAGCCGAGAGACAGCTGGTATCTCAAAAAACTCGTTAGTCGGTACACTCGTAAGTATTGGGAGTATCTCCTTGAGAAAATATCTTAATTTCATAGGAAGAAATATTTGCATTATGAAAACTCGTGTTATCTTCCACTTTGATAGAAATCATCTCCTTCCCCACAAAGTAATAAACATTGTGTTATAGCTTCAAGAGCAAGTGATGTTTTTACAGTGGTGTAGTCCAGACTATATTATGAAATGAAGCACTGAAACTATTTTGTCAATTTCTCTGGCTACCAACTACTTCATCTGATATACAGGGTGGGGGCAAAAGTAAGTTTACAGTTGCTTGTATGAAAAAAATACATTAATTACTGAATAATAATACACAAATAAACCCTGTGTTTCACGTTCCCACAACTGTAAACCTACTTTTGCCACCATCCTATGCATATGTTAACAATTTTTTCAAAGTTTAAAATAGCTATGGCAGTCAACTATTTTCCAGTATCCATTCTCCTCCCCCCCCCCCCGTCACCCCCAATCTACTGGAATTATTTCTGGACACAAAGAATTTTACCCCATCTGAAGTCAATATTACTGACTCCCCTTTGTTGCTAGATATGGTCATGTGATTATGTTCTGGCAATGGGAAGTCAGCAGACATGAAATGTGGCATATCCTAGTCTAGGATATACCATAATTAAGGATTGCATGTGCACATCCATTGTGTTTCCTCCCTTCTGCTGCTGGGATGGAGTTGTGATGGTAGGAGTTGGAAGAACCATCCAGGACTCAGATATGAAAAACATGTTGAAGAGTCTTGGACTTAAATGTAAAAAAACATTTAATCTACTGTATGTTTGAGTCTTTTGGTCACAGCATGTTAGCCTTTATTCCAACAAGTGCAATGTATCTTTGCTTCATAATAAACTTCTCCCAAATATAGTGGCTTAAAACAATTGTGTATTAGTTCATGGTACTATGGTTTGTTGATTTGGGCTATGCTTAGCTGAGAAGGCCTTTTACTAGTTTGTCTGGGTTCACTCACATGATGATGGTAGCTGGTGGGTTTACTTGGGCATAACCAGCTCTAGATGGCCTTATTCATATGTCTAGAGCAATTGGAGCAACTAGACCATGTGTCTCCAGAAGTTCCCAAGATGTCCAGGCTTCTTTATATGATGGCTGGGACTCCAAATGCAGCAAGAGAAAGCAAGCACTGTGAGCCTTCACTGTTCATACCTCTGCTTATATTAGAGTTGATAATGTCCCACTGGCTAAAGGGAATCACACGGCCAGAGTAAATATGGGAGGGCACCAGCCAAAGCTATACATTTTCAGCAGGTTTTGTCAACAAAACTATTGACATTTGGGCCTGGATAATTCTTTGTTGTCCTGTGCCTTGTAGGATGTTTAGCAGCATCCCTGGCTTCTACTTGATGCTAGTAACAGCCCTCTCCACACCCCTTAGGTCATGACAACCAAACTTGTCTCTAGATATTGCCAATGATCCCTGGGGGGCAAAATTGCCTTCAGTTGAGAATCACTGGTTTAAGGGAGATACAAACATGATGTAAATCATTGGGGGTTATTAATGCAACAGTCTACTATATACAACAAACTGATGTAGTACCTCAGAGCATTTTTTGTATACTGTATTATTAACCTTGCATTGTGAGGCTGTGCTGATTATTTCTACTGAGGTGTGTGTTTTTGAAAGACTGTTCTTTCGTTTAGGGATTCTACCCTTGTTTTCAGAACTTGCTGCTATTTGTGAGTCTGACTTTTAGACTTAGATTTTTCTAGCATGGAATTGACCTTATTTATGAAAAAATATTAGGTATTGTGGTAGATTGGCTTATTGTACCTAAATCTTTGTTTTTTCTCTGTAATAATACATTTTCCCATTGTCCTGTAACTTATCATGTCTCATAGGAAGCATATATACATTCTTGTTTCATTGTCTTTGGGCTTAGTCACATGACTAATTTTGGCCAATAGAAGATGGGCATTGACAGTGCCAATTCTGAGCAGAGGTCCCTTCTGTGCTTCTGTCTCCTGCCATGAGAACAGCATCAGGTAGAAACTAATTCTTCTGCCTGATTCCCTCTAGGAGGAGACTTGTGGAGAAAACCTGAACTTGACCTGGAGCCAGAAAAGAGCTATCACAGCTGGACCACAGATACTGGGCAAGAAATGAAGACATTATTATTGTAAGACTTTGGTATTTTAGAATTGATTGTAGCATTATCACAGCAAAAATTAACTAAAACAATTTCCATTTAAAAATTTTATCAAATCATTTGTATTCAAAAAAGGATATAACCACTGTATAAAATTAGATTAAGAAATAAAAAATCACTGTAATATCACTGACAACAGAAATTATATATGTTTTATACTTCTAAATGTTTTCCATATGTATTAATTCAGTCACTCAGTTATTTTCATTCAACAATTTTGAGCTTCTTACCAAAAATGAGATGCAGCTAGATACAGCAGTGTATAAGATGGACATGTCACTGCCCTCAAGGAGATTGTATTCAACTGGGAAGGCAAAATCAAGAACTATGAAGCAATTAAACATTCACTTACAATTCTGAGAAGTGCTATGAAAGGAAAATACAGTATGCCTGGAGAATGTTTAACAAGAGGACATGATGTAGTCTGAGGTCAGAAAAGCATTCCTTAAGAAATACTGTAATACATCATAAAATATAATATTTCAGATATTATACACATACTAGAGGTCCAACTCACGAAATTCGTGCAAGGGGCTCAGCCCTCGCAGCTGAGGCTTTGTCCAGAAGGTCGTCCGAAAGGACGTCCAGAAGGTCATTCAGCTGTCCCATCTAATTAGCATATTACGCTTTTATTATTATAGATATAATGTCATACATTATAAACATGTTATTTCTCTTGTATATGTTATAACTATTGCTTAATATGTTTTCTTTAATGGATAATATAAAATGAATAACTTTCCACATTAATAAATATATTTTATAGCATCTTTTTTGTTGTTGTTGTTAATCCTCACCTGAGGATATTTTTCCATTGATTTTCAGAGAGAGTAGAAGGGAGGGAGAGAGATACAGAGAGATACATCGATGTGAGAGACACATCAACTGGTTGCCTCCCACATGTGTCCCAACTGAGGTCGAGATGGAGCTTACAAGTCAGGCACCTGTCCCCAACTGGAATCTACTCCTGGACCTTTCAGTCTGAGGGCTAACGCTCTACCCATTGAACCAAACTGTCTAGGGCTTATAGCATCATTTTAATGGCTATATCATATTCCACTGATATGTGTATATCATGTTGTATTCCACCAATTCCTTGGTGTTGGTCATTTGGTCTCCTTATAAGGAATATTCTATCAAGGACTCCAGTATGTTTTGAAGATAAATACTTGTGATGAAAATATAAAAAATTATATGCTATAAAGCAAAATTCTGGAATATATCCTGACCTCATACATCCCCTAATGAAGCTTAATGGAAATATTTGTTTTTGAAATAAAATTTCCCATGCATTGTCAGCTATGTTTAGTTAGTCATTCCTGAAGATCTTTGGGGAAAATCTAGACTATCTTTCTTCGAGATTTATTGGTAGTAGATAGTGGCAGAATGTCAAGGGAAATGATATGTGTATACAACGTCAAAAAGTCCAGAATACCACCTCTACTTTTTCAAATCAAGATGTATCTGTTGTCATAATACCATATTGCTGGTTTAGCTTTTTTTTTTTGTCAGTGCGGTTATTGTTACTTCATCTGTGGCTTGTTTCCAAAAACAATGAGTGAGCCTCCGCAAGATAATCACTAGAGTATCTGATTCTTTCATGAGTAATGGGTCAGGAGAATGTACTAAACAAACAGTTTAGTTTGAATGTATTGCAGGAGATCGAAATTATCTGTATAAAATGAAGTACGATAAAACAATAGAACTCACATGATTTGTCCTACACAGGACAACAAAGTCTGACATTCTTATTTTGTTTAAGAAGTAGTAATTTAGAATTGTACATTCAGGAAGGATATAGAATGTAATTTTGGCAGATTTGATGTTGTACAGATATAATATGGTGCTTGAAGCTTATAATATGAACAAATCCATTTACCTTATGGTTGACTATGAGGTAAACTTGCAAGAATGTGTCCATGTTACGCTCATCTACTATGAGAAGTACTTTTGGACTGTAAACCCAAAGGAAAAAAGTGGTAAAAAGGCCTCATGCATTTCAGTTTACTTGGTTAGCATAAGTGAGGCAGAGGTACATTTGTAATTTGGGGAGTTATAACATAAGTGGCTACATTTAATCAAATGACCATCAAAAGTGGGATTATTTG
Source organism: Myotis lucifugus (assembly GCF_000147115.1). Taxonomy (NCBI): domain Eukaryota; kingdom Metazoa; phylum Chordata; class Mammalia; order Chiroptera; family Vespertilionidae; genus Myotis; species Myotis lucifugus. The sequence goes on from NW_005871055.1 coordinate 3,402,553, forward strand.
GGAGGCATCCCCTCTTCTTTATGGTTAAATTTGATTGACTCATATTATTAAAGCATTTTTGTTCAGAAGAGTAATGGAATCTAATAACCCTCCATTTTAACTCAATGACCTTAAATCAGTCAATAGTATGATTCAAGGTCATTGAAAAAGCTAGTCTTTCAGAGAAAAAAAAATTCTCTTCTTTTCTAAGCAGATTCTTGCTCTCAGGTCACACAGGAGGTGCATTTCTTATCTCCCTATTTCCTTTGAAAAGATGAGAAAAAAAGTTCAGGGACCTAAAAAATCCTGTTCAGTTTAAATAATGAAATTAGGGTTAAGGGGCCTTTGCTACTCAGGTTTACCGTCCTTTCATAAAGCCATCAAATAAACTCAGCTTATTCTTTCAACAAATGTGTATTGAGTGCCCTCCAAGTGTCTTCTAGGTCTCTAAATTTTTGGAGCTTAAAATCTTTTGAGGTAGACAGGTAAACAAAATGAAGAATTAAGGGATGTCTATGAAAGCAGTAAGTACAGAGTATAGGGATGGAGAAGGAGAGGTGGAGAGAAGAAAGAGAACCAATTCAGACACGGTGGGGAAGGAAGGCCTCTCAGCTAAAAGCTAGGGAGAAGCTGCATTCACAGGCCTCTAACAGAGTCCAACACATAGTAGAACCTCAATAAACATGTGCAGAATTAATGCATAATTGAATGTGTGAGCAAAAAGCACTTGGGACCAGCTGGGGAGCAAAGAGGAGGTCATGATAGAGATTTTTGATTTTATATGTCATGGGAAATCATTTGAAAGTTTTAAGATACAAATAATCTGGATTTTGATTTAAACGTTTGCCTAACGTTACCCTAAATAGCCTAAATCAGTGGTCGGCAAACTGCGGCTTGCGAGCCACATGCAGCTCTTTGGCCCCTTGAGTGTGGCTCTTCCACAAAATACCACGTGCGGGCGCGCATGTACAGTGCGATTGAAACTTCGTGGCACATGCGCAGAAGTCGGTATTTTGTGGAAGAGCCACACTCAAGGGGCCAAAGAGCCGCATGTGGCTCATGAGCCGCAGTTTGCCGACCACTGGCCTAAATGATCTTGAAAAAGAAGAACAACGCTGGAAGCGCACACTTCTTGATTTCAAAACTCATTATAAAGCTACAGTAAGCAAAACAGCATGGCATTGGCATTAAGACAGACATGTAGACCAATGCAATAGATAGAAAGCCTAGAAATAACCCCTTTAATATGTAGTCAAAGAATTTTAATAAGGGTGTCAAGACCGTTCAAAGGAGGAAAGGACAGTCTTTTCAACAAACGGTGTTGGAAAACTGGATAGCCACATGCAAAAGAATGAAGTTGGAGCCCTGCTTTACATCATATACAAAAATTAACTCAAAATGAATCAAAGAACTAAATATAAGGCCCAAAACTATAAAATTCTTAGAAGAAAACATACGGGGAAAGATTCACTGACTTTGGCAATGATTTCTTGGATGTGACACCAAAAACACAAGTAGCAAAAGTAAAAGTAGATAAATTATACTATATCAAAATTTAAAACTTTTGAGTATCAAAAGATACAATTAACAGTAAAAAATCAACCTGCAGATGGGAGAAAATTTTTGAAAATTATACATTTGATACAGGTTTAATATCCAGAATATGTAAAGAATACCTATAAATCCACAACAAAAAAACAACCCAATTAAAACCATGGGCTAAGGACCTGAATTAACATTTCTCTCAAGAAGACATACAAATGGCCAATAAGCACATAAAAAGATGTTTAACATAACTAATCATTAGGGAAATGTAAATCAAAACAACAATGAGATATTATCTCATACCCATTAAGATGGCTACTATTGGGAAAACAGAAAATATCAGCTGTTGCAAGGATATAGAGAAATTAAAACACTTGTATATGTTGTTGGAAATATAAAATATTATAGCCATTATAGAAAATGGTATGGTGGTTCCTCAAAAAATGACAGAACCACCATATGATCCAGCAATTCCACTTCCGCATATACATCCAAAAAAAAATTGAAAGCAGGGTCTTTTTAAAAAAATATATTTTATTGATTTTTTACAGAGAGGAAGGGAGAGGGATAGAGAGTTAGAAACATCAATCAGCTGCCTCCTGCACACCCCCCACTGGGGATGTACCCACAACCAAGGTACATGCCCTTGACCGGAATCGAACCCGGGACCCTTCAGTCCGCAGGCCGATGCTCCATCCACTGAGCCAAACCGGTCAGGGCAGCAGGGTCTTTTTTTTTTTGAGACAATTTTTTTTAGTTGTTTAAGACATTTTAGATGCATTTTTGGTTACTTAAAAAAGCAGGGTCTTGAAAAGATGTACATTTTTAAAAAATACATTTTTGTTGATTTAAGAGAGGAAGGGAGAGGGAGAAAGATATAGAAACATCAATGATGAGTGAGAATCATTGATCGGCTGCCTCCTACATACCCCATACGGGGGATGGAACCCAAAACCCGGGGCATGTGCCCTGACAGGGAATTGAACCATGACCTCCTGGTTCATAGGTCAACGCTCCACCACTGAGCCATGTCACCTGGGTAAAAAGATATTTGCACACACATGTTCACAGCAGCATTATTCACAATACCAAAAGGGAAGCAACCCAAATGTCCATTGACTGATGAATAAATAAAACGTGGAATTACTTAACCTTAAAATGGATGGAAATTCTGATATCCTTAAAATTGATGAACCTGGAGGACATTATGCTAAGTGACATAGGCCAGTCACTAAAAAGCAAATACTTTATGATTCCACCTATATCAGGTACCTAGAGTAGTCAAATTCATAGAGACAGAAAGCAGAGTGGTGGTTGCCAGGGGTTGGGGGTGTTGTTTAATGGGTACACTTTTAGTTTAGAAAGTTGAAAAAATTCTGGAGATTGGTTGCACCAAAATGTGAATATACTTAACACTACTGAAGTGGGCACTTAAAATTGCTAAGATGGAAATTTTCTAAAAAAAATATATTTTATTGATTTTAGCGAGGAAGGGAGAGAGAGATAGAAACATCAATGATGAGAGAGAATCATTGATCGGCTGCCTCGCCCTTGAGCCCGCAACCCAGGCACCTGCCCTTGGCAGGAACCGAACTTGGGACCCTTCAGTCCGTAGGCTGATGCTCTATCCATTGAACCAAACCAGCTAGGGCGCTAAGGTGGAAATTTTAATGTTATGTGTATTTTGCCACAATTTTAAAAACTGTCTAATATTAATGTCCTTAGGCTGAACACATGTAAAAGGCACTCTTCCTCCCTCTTGGAGGAGGCCAGTGAGGCTCTCCCAGAGTAAATGGCATGCCAGGTGACCATGTGTTCACCTTAGACCTCTCTTGTTTCTGCATGTGCGCTCGCTCACCCTCCTCTCGGATGGGAACTCCCCAGTAGGAACTACTTTGGTCCCCTGAGCTTCCCTTCATGAATGCCTGCCTCTTCCTTAGATGAGAAGGGCAGTGAGATTCAAGTATCCAGGGGCTGACAGTCTCAAGAGATCAAGAGCTTATGAAGACAAAGGTGAAAACCTAGTGGCATAGACTGGGAGAATATCACCCGGGAGGCATACTGGTGGTTTAATACCAGTGGCAATGCTTTGGCCTGGGCTTGGACACATTCTGATTGAATAGATCTATTGGCATCCAAAAGAAGGACTGCATGGTGACTGGCAGAAGCATATACTAAAACAATTCCTATTGGGTTTCTTTCTAGTTAATTACACAGTATGACATTATGGGTTTTAATTAGACATGTGGATATGTAGTATAAGCCAAAGATTTACAAAACTTTCTTGCATCAAGTTTATTCTGGCTTGGGGTACACAGTGTCTAAATTCACTAGAAGTAACCAACTGCCAGTTACTGAGATGACTCAAATATTAATATATTTGGCAGCCTTTGGGTCACTTTCTGCACACCTTTCCTTGGACTCTCAGTATTTTATCATGTATTTAGGCAGACTTGTAATAGCTAACATGTGTTGGAGGGAAAGAAACAGAGGGAGAAAGAGGAGAGAAGGAGAGCGAAGGGGAAAGGTAGAGAAATGGGAAAGATTTATGAGCCTCTAAATCAGTGGTTCTCACTTTAGGGATCATCAGGATCACATGGAGCAGTGGTTCTCAACCTTCTGCCCCTTTAAATACAGTTCCTCATGTTGTGACCCAACCATAAAATTATTTTCGTTGCTACTTCATAACTGTAATGTTGCTACTGTTATGAATCGTAATGTAAATATCTGATATGCAGGATGGTCTTAGGCGACCCCTGTGAAAGGGTCGTTCGACCGCCAAAGGAATCGCGACCCACAGGTTGAGAACTGCTGACATGGAGGCTTCTTGCTGCACAGATCCTGAGCCCACCCCTCAGTTTCTGATCCGGGTCTGCAGTGGGGCCCAAGAACTTGCATTTGTAACCTATTCTCCCGAGATGCCATTGCTGCTGGTCCAGAACCACACTTTTGCATACCACCGCTCTAAGGCAGTGTCTTAATCACAGCTGGACAGTAGGTTCACCTCAGGAGCTTTGGAAACTGCTGTCCAGGCCACACCCTCGAGCAGTTAAATAGTATGAATTTAAATTTGGAACAGAACCCAGGCAATGGTATTTTTCAACGGTTCCCCAGTGTTTCCAACAGACCAGCGAAGGTCGAGAACCACAGCTGTAGACCCCTGCAACTCAAATTAAGCTTCGTCGGACCAGCAGCGGTGGCATCACTGGTTAGAAACGTCAGTGCTCAGGCCCCAGCCCGGACTGCTGAGTCAGCATCTGTGTCCAACAGGCAAACTTTGCAAACTTCCACGTGCCTGGGATCTCTGCAGAGAGCCCACGTACTTGGAGCACGCTCAGCCAGGACAGATTTTGTAACCATCTCCAAGTACCTCAGAAATAGGAAACTTGCTACGCGGCTGCCACACTGGACAGTGTTAATGGGAGGATTCTCAGTTCAGACAATAGAAAATACTAGTGACCGAACCTCTGATCAGCACTGATTTTTAATACGTTCAAACACAGTTTTACCATGAGTCTTCCACTTAAAAAGTTCAAATAGAGAAAAAGTAGATTAAACATTTTTAATCTTTATATGGGTGTAGTCCTTAGTTTAAAAAGTGACTTTTGCAATGTGCTTAAAATACCAGTAGTTACATTTGCTATACCTGTAGCATCAAAAATATCTGTTGCCTTCACACAGAAAAGGCCGTGGAGTGACTCCATCTGAGTGGCCCTACATTTGGTCTTTCTATGGTCAGTGGCCTCACTGGCTCACCACATCATCATCAAAGTGGGTTTGGCCACCCATTTTTCAGATGCTGTTTTGTGAATTTAAAGGGTGATCCAGAAGGGTTAGATCCGAAATTTTGATCTTACCAAAGAAAACAAGCAGCTCCCATGCTGGTAAACTACCAGAAGAGGCAGAGAACACAGCAAAGGGAGGTGACTAAGTACAGGGGCTCTGGAGCCCAACGGTGTGGGTTCGAATCCTGGTTCCACCACTTATTAGCTGTGTGTCCTTCCTCATCTATAAAATAGGAATTGTGGTGAAAAGAGTCCCTACCTCATAGGTTGTTGAGAAAATAAAATGAGTTAGTATTTGTCAGGCTCTTGGGTCTGGCCTATTACAACATAGTTGCTATATGATGATTGTTAAACACAACAGAAAGTAAACATAATAATTTACATTCTTTTGCATAGTTCAGCCCCAGGAAAAACCTGAAAGATAACATCTCAAGTTACAGAAAAATGTCCTCTGCATCTGTGGGACTAAGTAATTTTACATTGCTCCTTTAAGGGGGCAGCTCATGCAGAAAGAATCTTTAGGCTCTGCCGCTGGGGCTGAGTCTGTTTGGTGAACAAATTTTCTAAATGGAGGAGACATAACTCTCAGTTTCATAGCCAAGTACTAGGAGGTAAGTAATACTTCATTTAGAACAGAAATGATAAAAAGGACATAATGGATGAAGAGGAAGGAGTATTTCCAAAAGAGGATAAAAGAGTAATGGTCAATAAGAATCTTAGAAAACCCCCTTCCCTGAAGAGAAGAGTTGGACGTAGTGAATTTGGAAAAGAAGGCCATTCACACCTAAAAGGATTCTTATTAGCATGTGATTAGGAAATTATTTTTATAAATGCGCTCAACTGACAAAATGAAAAATGGAAAATGTTCCCCTCTTTTAGGTGGGAGGAGATGCTTCTAGCAGCCTTGTACAGAGGGCTTCCCTGGCCACACGCTTTATAACTTGGGGCATGTGGGTCCAATCCAGGCTGCTTTCCCCAAACCCAGAGTCTCCATGCAACCACTATGAGCCACACACAAGGATCACATCACATCACCCCAAATCACACATTTCAAATCGTAAAGATAGCCTGGCAAAGGGCCTCTCTCCCACCAATTAAGAGCTTGCCTGACTGCTGAATCCTTCACCTCTTTGGTTGGTTTCTTCTCCTTTAGGCTACCCTTTAAAGCCGAAGTGCCCCTTCCTTGACTCTCTTCTCTGTCAGCACCCGCCCTTAGAGATCTCATCCTGCCACACAGCCCTTGGGTTTGTACCTCCAGTGTAGATCTCCTTCCTGAACTCCAGGCTCATTATACACAAGTATCTATACTTCCTCTAGAACAGCGGTTCTCAACCTGTGGGTCATGACCCTTTGGGAGTCGAACGACCCTTTCACAGGGGTCGCCTAAGACCATTGGAAAACACATATATAATTACATATGTTTTTGTGATTAATCACTATGCTTTAATTATGTTCAGTTTGTAACAATGAAAATACATCCTGCACATCAGATATTTACATTACGATTCATAACAGTAGCAAAATTACAGTTATGAAGTAGCAACAAAAATAATTTTATGGTTGGGGGTCACCACAACATGAGGAACTGTATTAAAGGGTCACGGCATTAGGAAGGTTGAGAACCACTGCTCTAGAACATCTCACAGTTATCTCAAACCTATCATGTCCTAAACTGAACTTCTGATCTTCCCCCTGAACCCGTTCCTTCTAAAGCTCAGCTGATAAGCAACATCATCCTTCCAGTTGTCCAAGACAAAAACCTTGGAGTCATTCTAAAGTCTTCTCTGTCAGAGCCGATAGTCAATCCATCAGGAAATCCTGATTCTGAAATTATCCAGAATTTGACCACTTCTCGCCACCTCTGGGCTGAGCTGTTATTGTATTTTACCTGGATTATTACAACAGCCTCCCAAACTTTTACAAACATTAAGCAGGTCACATCACTCCTCCGCATGCCTCCACATTTTACTCAGTAAAAATGAAAGTTTATAGCCTGCGATGGTCTGGCCAACCCCCCTTGCTACCTATCTGATATCTTCTCCTCCTGCTTTCTCCCTCCCTTATTGGCTTCCTTAGGCATGTTCCACCTCAGGGCCTTTCTACTGGTGGTTCTAGCCGCCTGGCACACTCGACTCAGGTAATCACATGGATAACTCCCTCACCCCTTAAAGTCTTTACTCAAAATCATCTCAATGAGACCTACTCTGACCACTGTAATTAAAACTGTAGCCCTCCCTCTACATTCCCAGTCCCCCTTCCCTGCATTACCTTTTGTTTTCCTTAGCACTTTTACTTTTCCAATGTATTAAATAATTTATTTATTATCTGTCTCCCCTTGCCAGAATGTAAGTGTCATTAGGTCATGGAAATTTAACACATAGTATTCATTTAGTAGGTACTTGATAAATATTTGTTGAAAAAGACAAATTGCTGATTGGCTTGCCTCTGACTTTAGTGTTCAGCAGTCCTGCTGAGGCAGGGAGTACCAGTAACTTGCCAGGTCATCAGAAGAGTGTATTGTATTTAAAAGACTGAAAAACATGATGTAATGAGTGCTGGGTGTTGTCCCTGTCCAGACCCATGCCTAGTCCCTGCTGGCGTCTCCCTCCTGGCCCACATGCCCATTTGTCCTGCCAAGCACCTTCGGTACTGATGCTAGTCCTAATCAAGTTCCACCTCATATCAATCACATCGGGCTCTGGTACTTTCTGTCCAACCCTTTGCAAACGTGTATACTCGTCTGTGACACCAACCAGCCTTATATGCTGTGGCCAGTCCCTGGGCTAGAAAAGTGTCTGGCATGAAGAGACTCAGTGCATCTTAGTTTCTCATATCTTTTCTCTTAAGATGATTTCTGATGGCACATGAAATAATGAAGGCAATACCCATTAAGTATGACCTCAGAAGAGTGCAGTATAATTATAATAATAGCAAATGTTTATTTACTACCTATAATTTTCCAGGTGGTATTCTGTCATTTATGTGTATTGATTCATTTAATCATTTCAACAAGCCTATGAAATATATTCTGTTGTTACTCCATTTAACAGACTTGTCAGGGTTTCACATACATAGCCAGTAAATGAGAGAAGTGGAATTTGAACTTGGACTGTCTGTCTCCAGAGCCCAAACCCTTAATCACTATGCTATACTGCCTGCTAGGTCATTGATCTCCTGCAGTGTAGGTACTATGTAAGTGTCCATGTGTGCACTCCACATGTGACTGCTGTGAATAGCAGTGCTATGATTTTGTGACTCTATCTTACATTGCAATGGGGCAAATCCACAATTTAAGATTTTTCTTTATCCTATTTCATTACTTAATCAGAGATATCATGCTATGTGCCAATGGTAGAGATGCCTTCAACATACCCATGGAGAGGAAGCTAAAGCTAAGGGGACCAACTTACGGTTTGAAATGCGCACAAAAAAGGAAAATTGACATTGCAATTTGTTGAATTGAAGATTATACAGAATAAATAAATGCCCTTTGAAAGCCTCAAATCTTAGACATGTGAGTATTCTTTTATAAGCTGGCAATAGGCAAAAATCCATTTTATAGCAGAAATCTGTTTTGGAATTCATTGCTGCCGTTGGGGAACTGCACTGTTCAATTCTGCCTCCTCGGCGTGGCCAGACCACCCATGATCTCCACCTTCTCTGTAGATCTCTGGATAAAGCTCTTTATAATGAGACCCCATTTTGTGCAACAATAAAATGTTTCTGGGCAGGATGTGAGAGCTCAGGCTTTCTTTAAGTAGTGGTGTCTTGTGTTGTTGACTTTTAAAATCATTTCTAGTACAAGCAAGAACTGTGTCTTAGAAGATTTGCCCCAGAGAGCTCATGAACAGGAACGATGGCTTGCACCAGTGCTTTCTGGAAAGCAAATGGATTTTAATGTGAACCCAGAAAGGGGTCAGACCACACTGACATATATTTTCTGGTTTCTGGTCTTACCTCCACTGCCATTATAGACTGCATTACACAACCCTCTGACCCAAAGCCCAGCCATGCGAGCTTTTTATCAGCTCATAGAGTGGTCTCTGCACAGCATGGCTCCCACCCAGGGCTTAGGGACCAGTGGGCAGCCAGACCTCAGGCTGTGGGCATCGACACCCAGACCCTGAGTTCTAATCTGAAAGAGAATTGCACTATCACTGTGGTTCAATCAAATTTCTTGTCTGATTTCAGTCCTGGACATTCCAGGATGTTAACATCCAGATGATTGATCCATGATGTCTGGTATCCTGATGATATGATAATGTAAATTCAGTAAAAAATATTTTTCATCATGTTTCTTTTGTGTGTGTGTGTGTATGTGTGCGCGCACGCGTGCGTGTGCGTGCGTGCGGGTGTGTGTGCGTGCGTGCGGGTGTGTGTGCGTGCGTGTGCGTGTGTGTGTGTGTGTGTGTGTGTATGTATACCAGTGTACAAGGAAGTTGGAAAGGGGTATTAGCTTTTTCTTCCAGTTTAGCAGAACATAGCTAAACAGAAAATTTTTCAGGAAGTGATGTCCACCACACACTCAGATTTTTAATCCAAAATTTTAAGCAAGAGTCATTTATGTGTCCTCTCTTTCACTCACAGCCAATGTCCAATCAAACATTAAGTATTATCTTCTGTATTTCCAATATATTTCTTGAATTTTACCATTTCCATCATATTCACTGACATGATCGTACCACATGCTGGTATACACTAACTGGTTTTCTGCTCCACTTCCATACTCCATAAAGCAGCCAAAGGGACCTCTTTAAAGTCATATTATTTGCTTTAGTGTTTTTCCTTAGCAACCAGATTAAAATCCAGATGCCTTACCATGGCCTGCAAGGTCCTGCATCATGCCTGTTGCCTGCCTCTCTCTTCCCCTCCTCTCTCCACTTCAGGCATAGCAGGCTTGTTTTTGTTCCAAGGCTTTTATATTGATGTTCGTTCTGCCTGGAAGGCTGTCCTAGATGTCCACACTCATACTTCTTCCTTCTTATTCAGGTTTTACTCAATTGTCACCTTCTTCTTCTTTTTTCCTTTAAAAATATTTTATTTTTTAAAATAATTCTTTATCGTTGAAAATATTACATAATGTCCCCCTTTTCCCCCCATTAACCCTTTTCAGTCCACCCCCCCCCGTTCCCCCACTCCCTGCCCTAGGCCTTCAGCACCCCATTGTCTGTGTCCGTGGGTTATGCATATATGCATACAAAGTCTTTGGTTGATTACCTCCCACCCACCTACCCTCCCCTGCTTTCCCTCTGAGGTTCTACACCAGTGATGGCGAACCTATGACACGCATGTCAGAGGTGATACGCGAACTCATTTTTTTGGTTGATTTTTCTTTGTTAAATGGCATTTAAATATATAAAATAAATATCAAAAATATAAGTCTTTGTTTTACTATGGTTGCAAATATCAAAAAATTTCTATATGTGACACGGCACCAGAGTTACGTTAGGGTTTTTCAAAATGCTGACACGCCGAGCTCAAAAGGTTCGCCATCACTGTTCTACACTCTGTTCCATGCTTCCATGTCTCTGGGTTCATTCCATTCATCAGTTTATTTTGTTACTTAGATTCCACTCAAACCAGTTGGATTCCTCCCCACAAGTGTCAGCACTGTTCACTACTTCACCTGCACTGTGCCTTCCACATAGGAGGTGCTGAGGAAATGAATGAATGAATTCTTGGATCCCAGCTGGTTTGGATATTTGTCATGGGTGAACATCTTGAGCATTTTGTACAATGGGCACTTATAAACTGTCTTGCACTGCAGCCACATAGCGATAATAACAAGCATATGGAGTTGTAGTTAATTTTATTATTATTTTAAAATTTTCTACTCGCAGTTTATCCCCTTATTTCCTGTGCCTGGGATAAATAATTCCCTCTGTTCTGCTGTTGCTATGGTTCTGGAAAAGAAATAGCCCTCCTTATACCATTGAGGGTAGAAGACAGGATCAGCTGACACAGAAAACACAAAGTGTCTGAATTACAGGGAGGTACAAAGAAAAATCACTAAAACTTACAGGGATAAATCACTCTTAGTATGTAAGCAATTAGGTGTAGGAATTTCTCAGAGCATTTTGGAAGAAGTATCTGCATCAAGCAGGATAGGTTAAGTTATGCTGCAGTGACAAACAACACAAAAATCTCAGTGGCTGAACACAACACCCATGGTACATGTTCAAAGTGAGATGAGACTTCTGCTTATTGTAATTACTTTGGGACCCAGGCTCTACTTCAACATATGAGTTTGCATTTGTTGAGTCAGGAAAAGAGAACATGATGAAGAATGCTCTAGCTCTTAAAGACTCTGCTTGGAAATGACACATCATTTTTACTCATATTTTAATGAGGTAACTTCAAGAGGTCAGGGAAGTATAATCCTATCATCTGACTTAAAGGAGAGCTGAAATTATTTGAGGAACTACCCTGAGGATGATCTCACCATCCTAGCAGTACAATTGATTAAAAAGTTGTAGTCAGTTGAATTTTGAACAATTGCGAATATATAAATATGTACAGTAGATATACACACTGGCAAATGTATAAATATGTACAGTGGATACACAGTAAATACATTATGCTGATGTGATCCAATGATAGATGAAATATGATACTATGGAAGAAGAACAGTAAAATTGGGTACTAAAAAAAAGAAAAATATGGATTGAATCTGATCAGAAACTATCTTTGTTATCAGCCCTCCTCAACTGGAGTTTTGTGAGAGATTGAATCTCAAATGTTCTATGCATGTACAATGTTACTAGCTATGTATCCTTTGGGAGAATTGAAAAAATAGTCTCTCAGATAATTTTCCTAAGAGTTTAACTCTGTCATGAACCTTTGGTTGGAATAAAGCTGCTTATCATACATATATAAGGTTTCACCAAATCCTTAAGTAGGAGGACCTGGTAATTAATATTACAACCCCATTGAATATGATTTGAGATTACTTTTACATAATGATGCTAAAGTTACCTAAAGTGAACTATACATAATTTTCTACTCATTATGTGGATTCAGTGGTCTTTTTAATATCCATCTTCTTATATGCGCTCTATTGTTATAACCTATCAATCTTACTTTCTAAATTTTATTCAAATTTATCAAATCCACTGTTTCTACTAACTTGTCTATGAAACCTCTAAATCTCATTTTAGTTATAACAATAGCCACTTAATGCATGGTTGAAACCCCCTCCCCCAAATCAGTTCATATTTTGCAGCCAGAGTGATTTTCAAAATTATTTCATCACACACACACATACACACACACACACACACACACCCCTAAAACAATCTTTAGTGACTTTACATTGAAGATCAAGATCCTTAACTGAGTCTACAAGACCTCAGTTGTCCGGCTCTTATCTTCCCCAGGCTCCAGTTGCACCACCTTCTTCCTCATTTTTTTGTGCTTCCAGCATAATGCCGTTGCCTCTTCCTCTCTTTTGATTAGAACAAAAATATACATGGTTAAAAAAATCAAATAATTCTGAAAAGCTTATAAATGTAAAAACAATATTTTGCCTCACCCAAGAAGTAATTTGTTAACTTTTAGCTACCTCCTATGATACTTATGGTCACATCCTAATATATAAAAAGCCAGGGGCTGTCATGACCGAAACAACTGGATGGACGACCGAACAGCAGGCTGCGTGGGTCGACCAGGCCAGCAGGGGGGTTAGTGAGGGACAACCTAACGACTAACATCAGGCTGTGTGGGGTGACTAGGCTGG
>NW_005871055.1:3416287-3433871 GCF_000147115.1 Myotis lucifugus
TCAGCCTGTGTGGGATGCCTAGCCTCTGGGGGGGGGGCAGTTGGGGGTGCCCTTGCTGGCAGGGGGGGCAGTGAGGGGCAACCAGGCAGGCAGGGGGGCAGTAAGAGGTGACCAGACTGGTGGAGGGGCAGTAAGGGGTGACCAGGCTAATGGGGGGCATTTGGGGGCGACCAGGCCAGTGGGGGGGTGATTGGGGGTGACCAGGCTGCTGGGGGGCAGTAAGGGGTGACCAGGCCGGTGGGGGGGGGAAGTTAAGGGTGAACAGGCAGGCAGGTGAGCAGTTAGGAGCCAGCGGTCCCAGATTGTGAGAGGGATCCCGGATTGGAGAGGGTGCAAATTTCGTGCACCTGGCAGCTAGTTTATAAATAATATGCTTATACCACTACTTCTTAACTTATCCATTTTAAACATTATTTATTTCCTGTTATGGCAGATGAAGATTTGACTCTTCCTCTACCACTCCCTCATCTCCTCCAATCCTTTACATACTATTAATTGCTATTTTTTGTTAAATTATCAGTTGAGGTTTATTGTATTACTGGAGGCCCAGTGCACAAAATTCATGCAAGGGCCTTGGCCCCGGCCCCCACCTGCCACTGCTGCGACTTTGTCTGGAAGGAAGGACGTCCGGGACGACGTCTGGTCTAATTAGCATATTATGCTTTTATTATTATAGATGATTATGTAAATAAAATCCACTGTGGAACCAAGGGTTGTATTATGATCAAGTCTCTTTATCATAGAGATTTTTTTCTTACTATTCCTAATTGTTTCATTAAATTTTTTTCTACTCTTATATTTTTAATTTTCTCCATGTTCACACTCCAATACTACCTGGTGGTTCTCAAAATCTACTGCAAGCTATTCTCCTGGCTCTTTCCTTCACTGCCCTCCTGAAGTAATCTACCGTTTCCTGGATCTTAAAACTTCCTATTTCTTTATTTACACCATTATTTTGCTGAAGCATTTTTTCATAGCTCTTTTATATCTGAAACTGTCTTTGTCTTCCCATTTACTTGAATGATAGTGTAGGTATGGAATTCTAGGTTACAAATAATTTTCCCTTAGGATTCTCAAGGCATTGTGATAGAGTCTAGATTTTTATCACAGGCTTTTTGTCAACTAAGTAATTTGTTCTCTTTATGGTTCTGTCCTAGTCACAAACTTTCATATAAGCATGAACAATGGGTGGTAATGGAAATGATACACAGATGAACAAACAGTCCAATTAATAATTGGGTTATTCCCCTGCCTAGGTATATCTGGTCATTCCCACTATACAGGGATCTCACAAAAAAGAATCTAGGTGTCTCAAAACATCTTTATTAAAACTCAACAAGAGAGTTCAAGTAAAACTGCCTTATCTGCTGCACTGGGACAAAAAAATACGTGTGTATTTTTTATTTTTATTTTTTGTAATAAAAAGAACTTCACTTTGTAACAAACATAGCTAAAGGTTCAGTCTTGGAGACATCTTCAGAGAGGGTGGATTGGCTAATGCAGGCTAGGCTCCGCTGGGGTCACTTGGTTGGTAGAGCTCTGTGCTAAATGTCCAGTCTCCTCTTCCTAGGACCGGTGGGCTAGTCCGGCATGATGTTCTCAAGGTGATTAAAGAAGTACAAGAGGCCAGTGGAAATACATGAGGCTTTGTAAGGTCTTGGCTCAGAATGAATACAATGTGATTTTAGCCTTTTCTATAGGCAAAAGCAAGTCTTATGTCCAAATTCAAAACCTAGTATCACAGAAGTACACCATGTCCTCATTGGGTGTGCATTGCAGTGGTGTAGAAAACACTATGCATACAAGGACAAGTAAAAACTCAGAGCTAATAACATGACCTATTACAGATTCTAGTATATAAACATATGTCTAAAATATTCATTTGTACAATGCATGTTTACTAAAGGAAGATAATTTCTCCTATGAGCAAGGTTCTGACCCTATTCATTCAAACAAAATATATCTTTGAAAATGTGGTGAGAAGCACTGTTTGTTTTTCTGATCTGCCTGGAGGTCTCTGGTAGCACAAGCACTGGCTACTTTCTTTGTTGTCTGGAGAGAGCACTGCCTCCCTTTAAATGGCTTTGATTCCGTGTACCACTGAGAAAGGCAGGGCATGATGAGGGACATGTGTAGGTAGGTTTGGGTGGAGAGGATTAAAAAAACCTTTTGCCACTGGGAGAGAAAAACAAACTGTGTTTAGATTTCAACTTCCTTGTGGGCAGACATGTCTTACTTACCTTTCTTTAAATTCCTGCACATAACAGAAATGGGGTGGGAGGTGAGAGGGGTGCATGCTGCAGCAGAGCACACACTGCCCTGGGAGCTGGAGGCCTATATTATCAGCCTGGCCAGCACCACCACGTGTAAACTTGAACAAGGCACTGTAGCTCTCTGGCCCTCAATTTCCTGTCCTCTAAGTGGGAGCTAATGGTAAGGTGTCCTACTTATCTCCAGAGGTGTTGTGAAGAACAAACGAACTAGTGAATGGGAGAGGGTATTGGAGAACGGTGAGTACTGCCTGCATATAGCTGGGGCGGTTGGTCTGAATTCCCGTTTGCTAACCAGGTTCTGACGTGACCTTTAAGGAGGCTTGCTGTTGTGGGTTTAAGCCACCAAGGGAAAAGCTGTTCAATACCCTAAATCAGGGGTCCTCAAACTACGGCCTGCGGGCCACATGCAAATACAAATATTGTATTTGTTCCCATTTTGTTTTTTTACTTCAAAATAACATATGTGCAATGTGCATAGGAATTTGTTCATAGTTTTTTTTAAAACTATAGTCCGGCCCTCCAACAGTCTGAGGGACAGTGCACTGGCCCCTGTTTAAAAAGTTTGAGGACCCCTGCCCTAAATGTTGGTTCTGTTCCTTCTGTTATGCTTGGGGCTTAGGAGATGCAGAGCAATTTGGACACTTCTGGAAAGAGGTTCTGGGAACTCCTGACGCTGAGCAACGTGTTTCAACAAACTTTGAGGTCATGGACTCCACTGAGTATCTAAAGAAAGCTGTACCTCTTCTCGCCAGGGGAAAAAGCACCTATGCCCAGGCACACAACATTTTGAGTGTAATTTCAGGACTTGGATGGGGGAATGTGCCTTCTAGAAGCTCTGCTTTAGAGAAGTACCTTCCTGTTCATGGTCTCAGTGCCCAGGCTGGCCCCTTGGGGACACCATCTCTGTTTTTCATGGCCCCTTCCCAAGACAACTCTAACAGAGCTCAGCAGAAAGGACTGGACCCTCTCACCTGCCTCTTCCCCATTTTGTTTCTCCTCTCCACAGACAGAGACGGAAATTTAGCTCCAAAACATTCATGTATATTGGCTCATGTGTTCTTTGATGGCAGTATTATAAAATGGTCCCTTCATTGGCCATTCATTCTTCCCTCCTCCTCCTCTACTTTCTCCTCATCTTTTTCTTCAAAGCAATCTTTTTCTGTCATTTTTACAGAGACACACCATTAATTGTAATGTACCTTAAAAGTTATAATGTGCCTTTAAAAGGCATAGCACATAATTAGCATAAAGTCAGTGAAATCTTTTACTTTTGCAGGGAAAGGGATCCGAAGCATTAATTATGTCCCTGCAGGTGAGTGGATGGTATCACCTTATGTAAACACCCCCACCCACCCCCCAGCATTCATTTTTGTGGCAGAAATGCTAGGTTAGCTCTCCAGGTTAGGTTTCTTACTGGTGATAAGTAGTCATGAACTCAGTATGGTGTATGGCACCCCACCTTTGACGAAATTTAGAGTAACAACCACCAAGGGATGAGGAGCACTGGAAAAAGTGAGCAAGGCACAGGAGGACCAAGTGCGGGAAAAGAAACTATGACTCCAAAAATTCACAGACCGTGACAGTCACAAAAAAGATGGTATCAGCAAATGTGGTGCTTCTCCCACAGCACCCAAATCCCTGTCCTGCACATTGACCGAAGAGACTTTTGTTAGGAGGATATTTCACAACAATCCACATATACCCAGAGGTTTTATAGTTTTTTTAAAATAACAATTGAAAAAAATTTAAGTAATGCTACTACATGTGTCTATTTGCCTCTTACCCTTATTGGTGATATTTTTGATGACTGGACAAGCGACCACTTTATTACGCTGTTTAACATTCATAGCATTTTTATATTTATGATACATTATGTTGCTCAGACTTATTTATGAGCAATTAAGCAGAAGTGTTTCCCTTTTAAAGTATTTTTCTAGGTGGTTAGAAGTTGCTGAGTAGAAGAACTGGCAAAAGGAGGGTACTGCTGAGCAATGGCTTTTAACA
Source organism: Myotis lucifugus (assembly GCF_000147115.1). Lineage (NCBI taxonomy): Eukaryota > Metazoa > Chordata > Mammalia > Chiroptera > Vespertilionidae > Myotis > Myotis lucifugus. The sequence goes on from NW_005871055.1 coordinate 3,420,565, forward strand.
ATTTTTCTGCGGTTGAAGACACCTTCAAAGATGTAAAGAAAGTGATGATCCCTCCCTCGGGGTGGAATGCACCTACGCTCATGGAAGAATCCATTTGAATCAGGATTCAGGTGGAAGGAGTGCTCCTCCTAGAACCTCTGCTTTAGGATTAATTTCTTTCCCAGGCACGGGCAGGCAGATTGCAGGTGCCTAGCTCACGCTTGCAATGATAATTTCTCCTCTTTTGGGCACTCGCCTACTAGAAATAAACATTACACAAACAAATCAGGTGAGGTCTAATAGAAGATGGCCAATCCACTTAAACGGCAATGAGAGTGAGCCACCACACCTTCCTCTATGTTTCTGTGGCGTTTATGGAAATCTTTTGGGTGTGGGAATTCTGTGTTTGTAACCATTAGAGTCCTTTGAACCTTGTTATATGTACAGCACCTGTTGAAAGAAGTGAAGGCCATGCAAATTCTATTTCACTGCCTATTTCACTGTAGCATTTCAGAAGCGTTTCAGATAGGTCTACCCATTTGAGGTGGTTGGGTAATGTGGAGGGGATCAAGGAAACTGCAAGGACCAGGATTTCCACACTATTTGCAAGATGTTTGAAAATTTGCACTGTTATTAACAATTATTGCTCAAAGGTAATCTCAAGGGATGTGGTCTGGAAGAAATACTGTTTTCTTTGTTCTGCTACCACTGAGCAATTTTTAGTATTAGCTAAATGTCTCATCTAATTGCTCTAGTTAGATTTTTCTCTGGATAGACTGGTCATCCACACCACAGTGAACAAAATAGCTGATCTCTATATTCTTCTTCCATTAGCCCTGCAACACTGCACTAAAAATTGACAAATAAAACAATTATTAGTCAGATGTTTATGATCTAGATTTCTAGTTCTCCTCTCCCCCCACCCTGCCCCCGTTCTTGGCTGCCTTTAAAGAAATGCACTTTGAATCAGTGTTTTCACTAAAAGGGTGACCTGAAAGCTGGAAAAAGAATACATCTCAGTTAGTCAGCTCTACTGTTGGTTAAGAAAATATGAAGAAAATGTTTGAAAAGATGTTCCTCTGTCACAGCTGTTGTCATCAGCACAACTACTGCTCCCACCTTCGTCACCACCACTGTCACCAGCACAGCCTCTCATCGCCATCCTCCTCCTCACCACTGTCATCATTGTTGGCATTATTACCCACTACCATCTTCCAGGCACTGTGCTGGGTGCTTTCTTTGCATTATTTTAATAAATGTCCTCTTTCATATGAGGTGGGGCCTTTGCATGTGTTAGTTCCATTGCCTGTAATGCTCTTACCTGCCCCATTCTGGTTAACACTGGCAGACCCATCCTTTAGAGAACACTTCAGACAGCACTTACCCGGGGAAGACACCCCCCTCCACCCCGCAGCCCGATCTCTGTGACCTTCTGTGCACACCCCCTAGTACAGGTGAGTTTGTAATTGTTCAATACATGTTGCCATTGGGCCATATATGCAGCCACACAGCTAGGAAGTCAGGATTCTATTCCAGCACTTCTCTGGCACTAGAGACTTAACCAATGCTATTCTATCTTCCTCCTTTCCTCCTATGCCTTCTTGCCTCTCTTCTCCCTCATCACCACAGCATAGTGTAGCAGTAAACTTGGGGCTTTACATTTAGACTATAGAGTTTAAATCCATATCGTATAGAAAGCACAAAGTGCAAAATACTTATTATTACTGATTACCCTCTTCACCCCCTCCAATATGTAGGGGAGCATGTATGTCAAATCAAATACTTATGCAGTTGTGTAATCTGAATTAATCAGGGCCCCTGCCAATGGAACTGATCAGGTAAGACTGACAGTATTGAGCTAGAGAGGCATAGAACATCTGGAGAAGTGGATGAAATTTATTAAAGTAAAAGTTTACCATGGCTATAGAAAACGAAAAAGATCAAAGACTAATTATACAAATAATGGGGACGGAAGGAAGATTCTGGTTAGAGAGGGCTTCAGCCAATGAAGAAAATTTGGGAGCTGCTTTAATGTAAGGAATACTGAAACCTTAAATACTAGTACCTGGCCTTAATAAGAACTGAGAAGGGCTGGGGGTAGCGGATGAGAGAAATAAATGGTAGCTAGAAAGTTTTGAAAGTAGATGAGGGGCATTAGTGAAGATATGAAGAGTTATCAGAATTCCTTGCAAGTACAGAGATTGATCCAAACCCTAGGTGACAAAGATAATTATTGGCTAAATGATGGTGAATCAGGATAAAGCATGAAATTGATTTGTGTCTGTTTCTTTCTCCTTTTTTTTGATTAGTGTTTTCAAGGGTAGGTGTGCTAATACATTGAGTACATCATCACCCTCACATTAAAAAACAACTAACTAAGGCTATAAGCAGGATCAAAACTGTCTCAAATTTATAAAAATCATCATGACATGACAAACACTGGGTTTATAAGGCCAGCATGTGAGAAGTAAATGAGGAAATTTTATGTATCTGTCTACATGTTGCAAAATAGGAAAAATCAACATATCCTAGAAATTGGTGCTATAATTGCAGGTTTAATTTTACCAGTGGTTATATTTCTCATAGTTTCCTGTGTTGGAGTTGATGGCATGGGAATGAATGACCACGGAATTAGTAATTATCCTATAATTTAAAAAGCGTGGTCAAATTTGTTTCTGTTAGCATTAAGTTTTCCACTTGCATAAAAACTTACTACACAAAAGATTTTGGAGAAAATGGATCAATCTAATGTTCCCTAGAGTTAGAAGCTGGTGAAGATAATAATATTAAAATCACTACATGAAAAAAAGAAAAGTGATGGTAGTGTATCTCTAAATAGCTACATTAATTAAGTCCCATTCTTATAAATGTGAGATATGAATAAAAATATTAGAACTGTTTCTGAATTTTAATTTTGGCATAATAAAACTGATTAAGATTATTCTGGCCATTCTATTTATTTATAGTACAGAGCAGTTTGAAATAAAAAGCTGGAAGTCCCACATATATTATTTCATCTACAGTAAGCCCATGCTCCTATATTGTTAGGTAATTTTCCCTTAATTCTAATTTCTCAGGGCAATAAATTACAATTATTTCTTTGTTGTTGTTAATCTTTACCACGGGATATTTTTTTCCATTGATTGTAAGAGAGTGGAAGAGGGAAGTAGGGAGATGGCGGGGGTGGGAGGGAGAGAGAGAGAGAGAGAGAGAGAGAGAGAGAGAGAGAGAGAGAGACATGGATGTGAGACAGACACATCAATTGGTTGCCTTCGGCATGCACCTGACCAAGACCGGGGATTGAACCTGCCACCCAGGTTCGTGCTCTTGACCAGGAATCGTACCTGAGACCCTTTGGTGCGTGGGCCAATGCTCTAACCCATGTGAAACACTGGCCAGGGCAGCAGTCACTTCTTTCCTTCTTTTTTAAAATATATGCTTATTGATTTCAAAGAGGAAGAGAGAGGGAGAGAGATATAGAGACATCAATGATGAAAGAGAATCGTTGATCGGCTGTCTCCTGCACGGGCCACAGTGGGGATTGAGCCCACAACCCGGGGATATGCCCTTGTCCAGAATTGAACCCAGGATGCCTCTATCCTCTGAGCAAAACTGGATAGGGCAGCAGTCATTTCTTTATACCTCCGACTTTGCCAGGTACAGAGAAGGGACCCAGTGAGAATTTGTTGATGAAGGTGAATACATCTATGTGTGTTGAAATTAAAGTTCTGGAACACTGGCATAGTGGCTAACTACCTTGAGAGGAATGTAGGGAGGGGGATCTGGATACACTATCACAGAAAAGCATCACTACACCATTTTCTCACTTACATGTGTCCTGGTTTCCTTAAGGACGGTGGAAGTGTGCAGTGTTAGAAAAGCAGAACTAAGTGCTTTTCTAGAACTTTGACCATCTAATTTCTCCGGACTTAGGGTTTCTCATCTGGAACGTGCTGGTCCAGGTTACCTTTCAGTGATAGTAGGAGATGGTTAAGAGAAGGTCAGAGGTGGGTGGCTAGTGCCTGGATAGAATAGCCGGTTGCAGGCATGTGCCTCCCTCCTGCCTGCCTGGCGTTGGAAGAAGGTGGAGAACAAAACTGGGTGGGGCAAATTGTCTCCCACTAAGTAATGTTTGAGAAGCTAAATATCTTGAAAGACAAGGAGCTTGAGGACATACAGATGGCCAATAAACATGAAAATCTGCTCACCATCACTAATCATCAGAGAGATGCAAATTAAAACCACAATGGGTGGTTTAATTAAAATCAGAATGACTGTCATCAATGAATCAACAAAGAGCAAATGATGGGAATCAAATCCACAACCCTTTAGTCCTCAGGTTGATGCTCTAACCACTGAGAACCTGGCTAGGATGCACCTGTTTTATTTATAACAGGAAGATCCAGCCCCTCAAAGGACTGACTTAACCATTGTGAACATAACTAGTTTTTAGGTATTGGGACAATTGGTTTGTTTAAACTTGAAAGTAACAAAGAATCATTTTTTTTCTGATTCTAAAATTAATGTAGAGTGGTTAAAAGCACTTTATAGAAAAATATAAAGAAGGTAAAAATCACTTGGAATAATCCAGAAATCACAGCATATTTATCCTTTGGGAATATCCCCTTTTTCTCATAAGCAAATAAATGAATAAGTACTTAAAAGCAAATGGAATCATAATGTAAGGGTTGTTTCTATCTTTATTTTCCCCCTCTTAATATATTTGGATCACTATCTCATATCCTTAAATGCTTTTTAATGATGGCAAGCTCTTTTTTGACCATTTACAGCTTTGGAATTAAAAATAATGTCACAATAAACCTCCTTTTCAATAAATCTTTGTGCACCTTTCTAAATACTTTTTTATGGTACAATTTCTATAGTAATAATTTTTAAAAAATTTATAATCAGACAAAAACACTTTACAATTTTTTAAAAATTATTTTTAAAAATGCCATTGGCCAGGCACACACATAAACACACAGCAGAACAAGCTCAGTACATTTAAGAACACCTGAGGCCTATCTCAAAAGCATTAGTGGCAGAATCTCCCACTCTTATCCTCCCCATGCAATCACCAGTGAATTGTGACTAGACAAGCCTGAGGAAGAACACCTCATTTAAAAAGCATTACCTGGGCTGAGGTTACCCTGGTGAGTGGTGGATTTGTGAGAGAGTGAAAATAATGAAGTGAAGCCCAATTTGATAAAACCTCTCGTTCCTTACTCCACTTTTTCTGGCCTTTCGGGAAGAAGGGATAAGGACAATTTCCTGAGCTGATTTATAGAGATTTTATTTCACATGCCAGTGGTATGGTTAGTCCCCTCGGCCCGGCACTATTGGAGCCCTTCATTTTTAACTTCCTGGTCCCTCTTTTACTCTCAAAACCCATCCTTGCATCATCTCTGCAAAGGTTGTACAGCTGTGAAGAGAGTGAAGAGTTTAGCAAGTCACCAGGTATTAAATTCCACCCCGGTCATTTCTCACATGCATATTGAACAGCCTTTAAAACTAGAAGGAAGGAAGCAGTTTTTATTTCTCTAACCAGTAAACCTGCCACAAGCTTTGACCAAACTCCATAGGGAGAAACTGTCTCATGTGACTGCTTCCCAAGCAGCCCTGGTGTGGCCACCCAGGGCCAGCAGCATGCGGACCTAGAATAGTGGCAAGGGAGGAGAGACGGAGTGCATAGACACTGAGAAGTGTTAACAGTCCAGAAGCGCCCTAACCAGTTTGGCTCAGTGGATAGAGCGTCAGCCTGTGGACTCAAGGGTCCCAGGTTCGATTCCGGTCAAGGGTATGTACCTTGGTTGCAGGCACATCCCCAGTAGGGAGTGTGCAGGAGGCAGCTGATCGATGTTTCTCTCTCATCAATGTTTCTAACTCTCTATCACTCTCCCTTCCTATCTGTAAAAAATCAATAAAATATATTTTAAAAAAATCAGAAAACATTAAAAAAAAACAGTCCAGAAGCACCTCAGTGCTGAGCTAAATAGTGAGGCCGTTGGCCCATTCATGCTCCACCAATGTCAGGCCTGTGCCTAAGGCCAACACATGGTAAAACCAAAATGGTGGTAATGTTGGTAAGATCCTGGCTCTTCCAGGCATTTTCTACCTTTATCCTAGCTGTATTTAGTAGTGTATTTGGTTGCTTTATTTACTAACATTCTCACTGTTTGTTTTTTTTAACTCTGCATTATCCAGACTTTCCTTCAAAAAATTTGATAGGTTTATTACCCCCAAATTTTAGCAGAAGTCGGGGACTGGTGAGCTAGTGGGAGGTGAGGATGGCAGTGACAGAGGCTCCTGGCTGGCCCCTGAAATTCTGCCAGTTATAGAGGGCTCCTTTCTCCTTGTAGGGAGAGTAATGATGCTCTTTCTACTTGTACCATCTGTGGAGAATGGTAGTTTATTGGTGAGAAGGGAATGGGGGTGAGTATTCATTTTAAGTTATAAATCACAATACTTAAAAAAATAAAACTCTTGCTCCACATAAACATTTTATGGATGTCTATTTGAAGCCAAGAATAGGGGTGATAGAATAATAAGAATCTAAATTGGTCAACAGGTATAATTATTCTCTTTTCCCCCCTCTCTTTTTCTGGGTGTCTTTGAACTCTAATCCTTCAGACAGTATTTTTCACTCATTTGGATGACATAAAGACCCACCTTGGAACTGATGCTCTTTGTTTCTTTGATTTTCAATCCAGCTCCTGCTTAACTTATTCAAAATCACTACTACAGTCATTCTATAATGCTAATAGCATGCACCATACACTAGCTAAAGAGCCATGTCCTTGAAATATACATTATCTCATAGGTAATAAAACTAAATAGTAATTAAAAGTGTATTTTTATTGATTCCAGAGAGGAAGGGAGAGGGAGAGAGAGATAGAAACATCAACGATGAGAGAGAATCATTGTTCAGCTGCCTCCTGCATGCCCCCTACTGGGGATCGAGCCGGCAACCTGGGCATGTGCCCTGACTGGAATCAAACCATGACCTCCTTGTTCATAGGTCAATGCTCAACCACTGAGCCACACCAGCCAGGCTGTATAGTAAATTTTTTCTAATCACTTTCACTGGAGTTGCAACGAACTGCAGCTCAATAAATAAGAAGATTAGTAAATCATAACAGATGAAGAGAACTCATTTACTAAACATTTTAAACCCTGACATTCCAGGTTTGCTGTGCTGGGAAGAGAAGCTCAGGAAGGGGAAGAAACCAGAAGTTCAGCCTGCAACATTGGCGAGAGTCAGGCCCCGGAAGCTGGGGCACCTGTATGATCTGTGCAGGTGTGTGCTGTGCCCAGGTGGGGAGGCTTCTTGCTGATAGAGAACGGCCAGATTGGATGCTGGAATGAGCATCCCAGCAGGCTGAGCTTTGCGATGGTTTTAGTATCCTGTCCCAAGAAAGCTGGACTTTCACAAACTCATTTCCTCACATTGGCAGGGTTTTAGACAGTCTCGCTTCATGACTATGGGAAAATGCAAAGAACTAATTGTAAGATAGGGACTCTGTCAATCTCAGGGTCACTACATTGAACTTTCTGGCCACACGGGAAGAATTTGTTTTTTTGGACTGTTATGGCCTGGTGTTGGCTTGAATGGAGTCTATCTAAGCATTGATATTACTCCTGGCCAGGTGTACCTTGTTTGTTTGAACATCAAGTCACAGTCTGAAGTATCTTTTTTTTTAAAAAAAATATATATATTTTATTGATTTTTTACAGAGAGGAAGGAAGAGCGATAGAGAGTTAGAAACATTGATGAGTGAGAAACATCGATCAGCTGCCTCCTGCACACCCCCCACTGGGGATGTGCCCGCAGCCAAGGTACATGCCCTTGACCAGAATTGAACCTGGAACCCTTCAGTCCACAGGCCGACGCTCTATCCACTGAGCCAAACTGGTTAGGGCTACAGCCTGAAGTATCTTTATTGATCATCCCATAGAGAAGTTAATTATTCTGAGACTCTGAAGTCAGGACTGTTGTGAGTTCAATTGGTATCAACCAAGAATTGTTGAGGGATGGGAGGATTACTTTTTCCATAGACTAAAGAGTAATTTTCAAAGACTCAGTAGTGGTAAAATATTTTTTTAAAACACAATTTTGTGCAGAACATCAACTTAAAAAATAGACAAAAGAATATATTCTCTGGTACCCCTGGAGGACAACCACGGAGCTTTGCCCAAGGCACAGCAGGAAGCCTTCTCAGGAGCTGATACACTCATCAAAGTGGAAAATTCCTCTCAATTTGTACGTGAGCAGAACCTGCTTGCGCTAAGTGGTAGCACATGGAAACAACCTGGCAACATTGAGGAATGTCATAAGAAACAACTCTATGAAACTCATTTTTGTGTTTACTGTAGGGATGTTGTTAAGGATGTGGTTGATGACATCCCACAGTGTTTCCTTTATGAAGATCTGCTGAAGAAATTTTCTCTTCCCTCAGGACTACTATTAACCACATTCCTCCTGAGCAACTGGATAGTTTATATACTGTAGGTGCTGTAAATTGTGGCCTATCTCTGTGCATCCTCTGCACTCTGCAACAGTCTGGGAGCTTTTAAAATGCAAATGCCCAGGCTCACCCCAGACCAACTGCATCCCTGGATGCTTCTAATGTATGGCCAGGGCTGTATTAGGGGCATTTTCCTCTTCTACCCAAATATTTCTAGGTGTTATTTCCTTATATGTCTTCATTCATCTTATAAATCTCTTTTGAAAGTGAGTGGATGTGCATATATTCTATATAATAAAAGCGTAATATGCTAAGTGTCTAACCGATTGGTCGACCATTTGGTTGACCACTCGACCAGTCACTATGATGGGCTCCGACTGGTAGGTTAGCTTGCTGCTGGGGTCCAGCTGATCGGGACTGGACAAGAGGGCTGGACACACCCTGGAGCCCTACTGAGGTCCATCCCCAGCCAGCTGGCCCCGATTGGCCCCAATTGCCAGCCAGGCTGAGTGACCCCACCTGTGCACAGGCCTCTAGTATATATCCTATATAATACAAGAGAAACATGTAAATTGACCATCCTTCCACTACACTCACCAGCCAATCAGGAGTGAGTATGCAAATTAACCTGCCAAAGATGGTGGGGTAATTTGCATACACAGGCACTGGGCAGAGAGCAGAGCGAGAGAGCCGGTGGAGAGTGGAGCGACTTGGGGAAATTGGCTCCCCAAGCCGTGCCAGATGGAGAGCAGAGAGGGAGAGCGACTGGGAGGACTTGGCAGAGTGGGAGGCCATGGGACAGAGACAGAGCAGGAAGGGAAAACCAAGATTGTGGGGAGCACCGGGAATGCTGGAAATCATAGTTCTGGTGGCAGATGGATCTCCACACTAGAGCAAAGTGAGCCTGGAGCAAGTTACTGTTGCGGTGGGGGATGGAGGGAAAGCAAAGGTGAGAGACATAAGTAAAATCAGAGTGTCTAGGAAAAATTAAAGGGAAGATATCCTAAAACTTCCAGGAAATCTCCAATGAAGCAAAGAAAAAAAATGCCTCTATTATTTTGTGAGCAACAAACCAAACTGAGTTGGGGTCTCAGACAATTCGCTCATATGATTGCAAAGACAGACAGAAACTCCCAGATTGGAGAGGGCTCCCCTGAGGGCTCCCAGATTGGAGAGAGTGCAGGTCGGGCTGAGGGACCCCCACACCCCCCAGTGCACGAATGTTGTGCACCGGGCCTCTAGTCCTATATAATAAAAGCCTAATATGCAAATCGCCTGAACAGTGGAACGACTAGTCGCTATGATGTGCACTGACCACTGGGGGCAGACGCTCAATGCAGGAGCTTCCCCCAGCTCGCAGGCCCCAGGCCAGCCAAGGTGGGTGCCAGTGGGGGCCCTTGATTGCCCCGCCGGTAGCCCTGCAGAGGGAGGTGACCGACTGCAGCGGTGGGGGGGGGGGCAGGGACAGAGAGCTGTTGGCTCCAGGATGGTAAAGATGGGTGCCAGTGGAGGGTCCCCTGATCGCCCTGCTATCACCCGCAGAGGGAGGCAATTAGAAGTGGCAATGGGCGGCGGGGCCAATGAGCGGATGACACCAGATCGGCCAAGGCAGGTGAAAGCTGGGGGCGCTGATCACCCTGCCAGTCACCCCACAGATTGGCCCTGATCGCCAGCCAGGCCTAAGGACCCTACCCATGCACGAATTTCGTGCACTGGGCCTCTAGTATATATAAAATCCTAATATGCAAATAGACCGAACTGCAGAACAACCAAACAACCAGTCACTATGACGTGCGCTGACCACCAGGGGGCACACGCAGAACATGGTGGGCATTGGCAGCAGGTGGCAGAGTGCAGAACATGGCGGGTGTCAGCCATGGCAGGATGACGGAGCAGGTGAGTGAGGGTGCCAGACCAAGGAGGGGTGCTGGTCGCTGTCATGGGGTGAGCCTCTGGTGGTGGGAGAAAATTCTTTGCTCCCGCATGCTGGGTTCCACCCAGTGCTTGCACCTACTGCTGGCACCGGCCCCACTCACACCCACTGCTGGCACCTGGTGCCGGCCTGGATCGCTCCGTGCTGTCAGTGGGTACAAGCAGTGGCATCTGCTGGCCTTGATCACCCCTCAAGGTTTCTCCACCTCCCCCTGCTCCTGAGGGGCAATTGGGGCTGGCAGCCACCTCTTGTACCCACTGCCAGCGCTGGTCCCAATTGCTCAACACTGTCAGCGGATGCAAGCAGGCCAGTGCCCTCAGTGTGTGGGAGTGGTGGCAGCGGGAGTGGGGCCTGCCAGCAAAGAGGGGACTGGGAGCCGTGGTGGGAGGGGCCGGGTGTGGAGGATGGGCCAAGACCCACCCAGGTGCCCACTGCAGCCTTGCGGCCCACAGTTCCTTTCAAGGTGCATGAATTTGTGTACTGGGCCCCTAGTATGTATATGTATGTGTGTGTGTATATATATATATGTATTAATATACATTAATTTATGATGATTACATAAATAAGTTAGAAATAGTCACTTTTTTTAAGAGTAAAATTCAGTTATTACATCTTCTCCACTAGTACCTGTGCTAGTTTGGTTCCTCCATGAAGCAGATTCCAACACGGGATTAGATGTACAAGAAATTTATCTGGGGAGACACTGGGGAGGGAAAATGGGGAGGGAGCTAAAAGTAGGCCTGACCTTTGAGAGGAAGAAACAGAGGAATAAAGGGTAGGTGAAGAGTCTCACCTTGCAGTGCAGTTCTAGGTAAGCCCGGCAAGGCTGATAAGGAGCCCTTGAGCCAGTCAGAGGAGCTGGAGGCCTCCTGGGACAGGCCAGATTTAGCATCCATGCTCAGCCATGGACTTTGAGCACCCGAAGGAAAGGTCGCCTCCTGTTAATGGGATGGTGAATTTGACAACATAGCACTTGGGGCCAGAAGTTAATTACGCCCCCTACAATTAGAGATCTGGAGGCAGATAGTGGCCATAGTACATCACCGGAATTCCTTTCCCACTTTGATTCTCCTCATATTTGTGTTTAGAAATAGGGGAGGGTTAAGGGGGATGGGGATATATAACAATGGGATGAAAGAAAGTAACAGAGGCAAGACAGTAACAAATGGGGATGCATGAAGGCAGCTGCAGGGGCAGAGAGGGCATTTCATGGAGCATTAGTCCTGGCTCAGGCACAGATATAAAAGATGGGGGGGGGGGGCGGCGGAGGGACGGGTGGAAGCAGGAATAGCAACTGAGAGAAGCGTGATACTTTCACAGTGAGAAATTTTGACAAGGAATGAAGAGGACTGTGCCGGTTAGGCCTTCACAGAAAGCATCAGATTGAAGCGTGGATGTCACAGCCACATGAAAAACAGGTATATTTCAGCTGGGATGGTATCTCACACCCATTACTTCAGCAAAACACATTTTGAGCTTTAATATTCACTTTTTTATTTCTTTAGTACAGTGGTTTTATTTCCTGGTTTCATGTTGTAATAACTTGGGGGAGCTTAAGTGTACCAATTCCAGGGACCCTATCAGAGTAATTAAATCAGCATTTTTGAAGGTGAGTATGGATGTCAGCATTTTTTAAAACACCTCAGATGATGGTCAAGTGTAGCTCAGGTTTAGCTGGTTTAGCAAATGGATACAAAAACCATTAACAGACATGTAAAGGGTCCATGAATAAAGTGTACATTTGCTCACATAAATATCTGTGAATAATTTGAGGGTATGACATCATATAAGGTGCTTCAAAGTGCTAAGATTTAACATTTAAATAATCCATGAAAATTGTATTTTCAGCCTGACTCTTTGCATCAAAGACCATAATAAAAACATTATCTGCTGTCACACCAAAATTATGAAAAGAGTCACTTCCCACTCCCTTTTCACATTCTTCTTCTAGAAGAGGGGGGAACGGGTTTCCATTTCTTAATAGATTAAAGCAGAATGAAGCGAGCATGGAGGTCCACTGCATTCAGAGCAGAACTAAACACCTTCCTGAGGGTTCATTTCACCAATTACTCATTAAATACTTACCCTGTGCCCGGTGCCATACAGGGCACCGCAGCAAATGCGACACGGAACAGAGCAAAGAGTGATTCCACATCACAAGAAACTTTTCCAAAACTGTCAGGAGACCAAGAACCAAGCCTGAAAGCCCTTGAGCAGGAGCGGGCCTGGATTCCAAAGCAGCACTGTTCCCTCCCCTCCACTCAGGCCTCCAGAGCTGCCAGTCTGTGTTCACCACCTTGACCTCTATCTGAGCGTCATTGAGCCTATGGATCCAGAGACCTGCCTGCACATCAAATGTATTTTCTCCACCTTCATATGTGAACTCCTTTATGGTCTGGTCCTCAAACCTAAAGAATATTAGACTTCCTGGAGCAAACCAAGAAAAGTGGGACTTTCTCTTCATATAAAGTTTAGATTATCTCTCATTAGTGGTGAAAAGAAAGTTGTACTTAAGAGACTAACCTTTTACTCAAATTAAATCTTTATCAAACATTTCTCAAGACAATATTATTCATAAATTAATCCAATAAGTCAACTCTATGTTTTATTCTCTAGATAAATCTTCTAATTTAAAAACACATGCAATAAACTTTTAGGTATCAACAGCGATATTTTTTTTCTAACTCTGTTATGCATATAAAATACTTTCAGATATGTGAATCCATATCCCTGTGAGGAACAAATTTACCAACTTGAGTATAATATTTGTGTACAGTTTTAAAGTTAGTCTTACAGTATTCATTCAAAACCCTACTTTCCAAAGATCCTCAGGTTAGCTGCATCCTTCTCTACTGCTTGTTTATCCATTTTTTGCATATTTCCTCTAATTTCAAAATATTGATGACATGCATTTCACTCACTTCCAAATT
>NW_005871055.1:3434062-3445564 GCF_000147115.1 Myotis lucifugus
TAAATTCAAAGTAACATCATTACATAAAAGGGTACGGTCTTTTTTTTTCTTTATCTAGTTTTATTCATTTCAAACAGGCCGGATCCGGCCCGCGGGCCGTAGTTTGCCCACAGCTGCCTTAGGCTCTGATACTTTGGCACTCAACTCCTTTAGCTCTGGGGAAACCACTGCTTCTGCAAAATAAATTCAATAGGTCACTATGTAGCACTCACTAGTCCTGGAGAGCTTGGACAGTTCCAATGACAGTGTCAAATTCCAGCCTCACATGGCTCTTAGACATATTTGCCTCTTACTTTTCCGGCTAGATTGTGCACTTCCTGGAGGCATTAATTCAGTCTTTACATCCTGTGGGCAGTCCACCTTGGCCACAACAGATGCTCAGATGCTTTTCCATCTTTAGCTATGATGACGAGATTATAGTCACCAAGTGTGCTGGGTTTTATGTTAACAAAAGAGGGGCCATTTTTCCCCCCACACCAGAAACCCTCCTTTCTGCATTCCCTCCCATGCTCCTCTTGCCTGGCTAACATTTCCACTGGTGTATACCCAGCTGAAGCATTCTTGAACTTCCCTTTCATCTATATTGTCTTTGGGGACTCAGACTCTCTTTTCTCAAATATTTTGTGCAGACCCCTTGGATGACACATATGACAGTATGCTGCAATCGTTGGTTTACTTGCCAACTCCTTCGTAAGGCAGTCCGATTTTTGAGTGCCATTCCTGGGTCTTTTCTATATTAGTATCCCCAAGTGCATGACCTGCTGGGAATAGATGCTCAGCATGGGTTCATTGAACAAATGGATAATGTTAGTGGTTAGAAGAGTGATGTTGCAGGTGCATTAACATGTATTGTCATCTGGTCTTGGGAGCAGGGCAGTCTGATCCTCGGGGATAATTGGGCGTTTGCAAACAAAACCCAAGTGTGAAGCTATTTAAGTTGTGAGCATAGGACTCATTAAAACCAAGAGGTAATCAGGAAGGGAATACAGTGGGGCCTTGACGTGTCCCACTAACGAGTTTTTTGAGATACCAGCCATCTCTCTGCCGATTTTTTGCATTGAGTTGACAGAGTAATTTGAGTTAACGAGCTCCTTAACTAGCTCGTCCCGGAACGAATTAAACTCATAAGTCAAGGCCCCACTGTATTTATAAAGCACCTACTATGTGTCAAGAATTACCAGATACTTTACATTTTAACCTTCAACAACTTAAGTGACTTTTTGTCATTGTGTAGAAGAGAAGCATCTAGTGTTGGAATGTGGGTGGTTAATAACTTGTCTAGACATCACAGCTCTTAAAATTTTTTTAGTTTTCAATTTCAGTTGACATTTAATACAGCTGGGGAAAAATTAGGTTTACAGTCATGATATGCAAAACAAAGAGTTTATTCTTGTATTATTATTATTTAAATATTGTATTATTTTACATAGGAACAACTGTAAACCTAATTTTGCATCACCCTGATTTATCTCACATTAGTTATCATAACTCTTAAGTGACTTCAATCCACTTCCATCTTCCTTAAAAATCAATATACTGCCTACTATACATGTTGTTTGTAGAGAGCGAGAGAAACACATTAAATTAATTTACAGAATTACTAGAAATGTAAACCAGAGCTTTATTTTGTAAAACTAACTAAAATGAATCAAAATCCTTAAATTGAGGTCAAGCTGATTTCGTAAGCAAAGTAATCAGATACAAAATCTCCTGTTACACTTGATAAGTAACTGAGATCCTTGAACAATTTTGCTCACTTTTAATGCAGGCTTACAGGATAGAACTTGAAAGATCAAACATGATAGGCACGTAGACCTCCAATATACCCATCACAAGTTGTAGTTGTCATTTCTGTCTGGAATGCATGGCCTGACCCTCCCCCCCTCCCAGAAGATTCAAATAGCCAAAGATTATGATATCATTGATTTCTGCACAAGAATCCAGCTGAGCAAACGCTTTTCTTTGATTTCTAAGGCCTCGCTCATTGGATTGGAGCAGCTGTATGTCATTAGAATGTTGTATAACTTTTATTGGGTCTAAACTTGGCTCCATGAGACTTGACAGGGACAGAAGAGGAGTTATTTTTAATGTCCAACTTTTGTCAAATAGATTCTTCACAAACAACAGTTTTTGTTCTGAAAATTATTATAATTAGAATGGGGAAATTTGTTACACTTCAAATTTTTCTCTGAACATTGTATGTTGCAACTAGTTTTGCTTTCTAGCCAATTTTGTGTGCGTGGCAAGTAACTTATCAGTAAGAGCATCTTCAAATGAAACACCAGCTTTCACTTCCCCATGGTGAGCACTCTTCCACTTCAGAAGACAGTCATTGTCTCCCCGCATGCCCCCTGTTAGACATGTGGGAGGTCAGGCCAATACTTCGCAAGCACAATGTCTCATTCAACAATGTGCAATACTACCAGTTCACCAAGATGATTAAAATGTTTTATTACATCCTGTGACAACTTTCTTACTCAGAATAAATAATAATTGATTGTGAATGAGGAAGTGGAAAATGATTTAAATCTTATACTGGATGAGGAATATAAACAGGTCAAAAACATTAGACAGAAACATGGTTAGCCTTTATTTGTAAGCCTTCTTAACTGTAGCCATTCTATCTAAAGAATCATGTCTGAGGTGATAAACAATTTTTCTTTAAGGAGTAAAAAAACACCCCCAAGTCCTTAGCTTCCTTTCTCCTTTACTCATGATTATATAGGAGCATTTGAACGGTTGACTAAATGAAAGACAGACTGAAAATCTACAAAATAATATAAATTTAGAAGAAAATTATGGGGCTAACTTTTTGTACAAGATATGCTCATGAAAATAAAAAAATCAACCCTTTGAGCTGAGAAGTAATTTTAATAGCTTGTTGAAACTAAAGTCTTAACAGCTGTGCTTGGTAAGCTTTTTTTCCCCTACTCTTTTTTCTCATGCAAATAAAACCAAGAAAAACATAGAGCCATGCAAACCCCACCTCAGGCAAGTCTGAGAATATATTATTTCTCAAAACTCAGTTGAATTTATGGTCTATCTAATGTGGACTCTGTTCCTAGAAGATAAATATAGGAAATAATTTCAAAAGGATAACACTTCTGCTTAAAACAAACACAGTTTTCTGGCTCTTCCTTTCTCTTACCATGCCTCTGGCCCTAGACTTTATTATCTTAATTCTTAATTCTATTTCTTTCCCTGTACTTCAGCTCTAGGCCCTAAATGGGTTCTGGGTACACGATATATACTCAGTAAATTTTATGGAGTGAATTCATGAGTTCTGAGAGAAGTAAAAGCCTCCTTGTTGCACACAGGTGAACGCTTCTTTTATTATTACTCAGATTTTCTCCTACCATAAGCCAGGCCTCCATTGTAAGGCATTAGCTCTATTTAATTCATGAGTGGATTAATGTATCACTGATACCATAGCAGTAATGCTGGACCCCCCACTCAGGGACTGTGATGGACACACTCAGTGATGCGCTCTTTCTCCTCATTAGGGGGACAGAAGGTTACACTGAGGGTTTAACTGGAAGATGGGAGCAGTTATTCTCCTGACCCTCTTCCCATACTCCAATGCACATCACTCATACATACCCACCCCACACCCCCACATCACATATAAATGTCAGTTGTTACACACTTGCTATGGTGCCTATCTGTTGTGTTTGCTTGATTGAAATAATTTACCCATTTTCTAATAATAGAACCCTATATTTTAAGAATCATCTCTCTCTTACTCTTAAAACAGCTGTTTTTGTGTAGCTAACCACACTCCCCACCCAAAGAAGGGCTAATCATCATCGCCATCATCATCATCATCATCACCATCATTGCCATCATCATCATCTGATTATCTAATTTATTTAGTGTGTACTAAGCACTTTACATCTATTGTCTCTTTTGATTTTTGCAATACTCATATAAGGTCAAACTCTATCTCCATTTTACAGATAAAAAAATGATTCACAGAGCACACATCCAATATATAGAGTAAGTGAGATTTGAATCCAGGCCACCTGGTTTTGGAGTGCCACACTCTTCATTATATGTTAAATTCCCTGGCCCAGGCCAGTTACATTATTTCTTATATTTGTCCATGGCGATTGGTTGACATAAGGGCATGTAATCCAAGCTTGGCCAGTAAGAGCCTTCCCTGGGACTTAGGCTGGAGATATTAAAAAAGAGACAAGTGTATTTTTGTTTTTGCTGGAATGCTAAGCTGGTATGATGTGAATCTAAAGCTGCTTGTGACCTTCTTTCCCCTTCTGGGGAACAGTGTGTCTGACAAAGATGCAACCACTGATGAAAGCGGAGCTTAGCGTCAGAGAGAAAGAGATCCCTAAGGGCCTCATTTGAGCATTTGATCTCTACATATCCAAAGCTAGACTGATTATTTTGCTTGTAATAATTGGTTCATTTTTTTGCAGCTAGATTTTTAACTGATATGTACTAGAATCTTACCTAATATACACATTTACACATTTTCTCCACATGGCAGCAGAGAATATTTTCAAAATTCCTTGCAGTTTTAGCAGTTTGTAGGTCAACTATTGTTGGAAAGAGTTCTTTAGTTAAGTGCAATTCTGTTTTTCTCTATAGCTATCACCTGATTATCTTCTTTCTGGGATTAACCCCTAAAGAATCCATTCAGTAACCCAAAGCCAGCTATCTGTTTGGTTAGCATATTTACAGATTTGTCTCTTCTGGTCTGACTCACAGAAATCTCAGGTTCTGTCTTTTTTTAGTATGCCCTGTAACAGGTAGAGTCAAGAAGACTCAAATTGGAGACACCATCTAGCAGGCTTCAGCTTGGCTTGGCTCACAGTCTCAGCGAGGCTTCTGTGGAATTGAGGCCTGATAGGCCGAGAGTGACCAAGACAAAACCAGAGGCAAGGGAACAAATCAGACAGTCTGAGGGTTACATATACGCAAGATTCAAGACCAGATAAGAGAGTGAAGCAGGCTAAGGCTACATCAAGAACACAGAAATAGTCCTGCTGGAGTGGCTCAGTGGTTGAGCATTGGTCTATGAACCAGAGGTCATGGTTCTATTCCACATCAGGGCACATGCTCAGGGTTGTGGGCTCAATCCTCAGTAGGAGGAGTTCAGAAGGCAGCCAATTGACTATTCTCTCTCCCTCTCCCTTCCTTTCTAAAATCAATAAAAATAGAACTTTATTGATGTTTCTATTTCTTTCTCCCTCTCCCTTCCTCTCTGAAATCAATAAAAAATATATTTAAAAAACCCACCAAAATACAGAAACAAGTGTGGCAGAAACCAAGGTCTGGTTCTGTTTTTGCTGTTCCCCCAACCCCCACCCCTGCCCCAGCATCTACTCTTCCTTCTGGTGATTATAGCACTCCCATTCTACTAAGAGACTCTTCCCTTGCTCTTTGTGCATGTATTTCCAGAGAAGCCTAAGCCAACTCCTCCTTAGGATCCAGGGCAGAACAGGTCTGGATGAGAGCACTGACAGAAGGCACATGTGAACCTAGGAACAGGTTGATGCATGAGCATGAGATGCTGCAGGAAGCTCTTAAAAGCCAGACACCTTCTCTATCACAGAACTTTTAAGATAGAGATAGTCTGAGTGATGCTTCCAAATAATGAAGAATGGCTCAGCATTCAAACTCGGAGTTCAGTCCATGGGACGTTCAAGCCTGGTGTAATTCATGGACCCTGGGTCCCTAGGACCGTGAAGAAAAAAGGGGGTTGTTTGAAGTCTCAGAGGAATTGTCAACTAATCAGTGAGACAATTGGAGATCCACAGTCACTGAAAGCTTCTGAGACTCCTGTGTCTCAAGTACACTTCAGTCTATTGTAAGTACCACCAGATGGCTGGAATTTTATTGCCTAGAATGCCTGTGTGGTTTGTGAGGTATACTTCAGTGAAGTTCTCTGGACTTTCCCAATTCTCATAACCTTGGCCTTAGTGTTTTCTGACCTGATTTTTCCTGTGGTTGATGGTTCACAGCATAAGAGGGTTATAATCTATTGGCAACCCTGCCCAGTTGACTGGCTCATTTAAGAGCTCACCCTGTATAGAAGAAAGAGATGGATGGTCCACAGCTCTGGGCTAGACTTCAGCCTGGGCTAGAAAATAAGCTGAGCATGCTGTGTTATATTGTACTCGACTCTGGCAGTTGTACAAAGGAACCAGGATTGAGACCCCATAGCTTCAATGTAATGGTCCTGAAAGCTCTGGTCATGGAGTATCAGGTGATAGAGCTGGTTTGTGTCCATGGCATTCTGTTCTGTACCACATGGTGTGTGGGAACTGCCATCCCACTGCAAAGGGCTGGGATAAAGACAAAGTTTAGGAGTGGAGTCAGCAATTTGCGTCACAGTGGGCTGGGGCTGAGACAAGGCAGGATATTGGCTAGAGTGGACATATTCTCTGGTAGAAGTCAAGTGATGGCTTAGTGTCAGATGGAGGCCTCTGACAGGATATAGAGACTGGGCTCTGTACACAAAAATCAAGGCCAGGCAGTATATAGCATATACCAGGCGTGGTCAACTAGTTAAATCAGGGATGGAGAAACAAGAATATGATAAGGACCAACTCTAATGAGCAGACCAGTTGCTTTGCCAGGACACGGTGGGCAACTTTCATCTTCCCTTATTCTCTCCCTGGAATTGTTCTAGGCCTTAGAAGTCCTATCTCTTTTCTGAATCATTTTTCCTCAAGAACCTTGTGTGTTGCATAATAATCTCTAGATTATTATATGGGAAGTTTGGTTCCTCTGGGTGCTGGAGCGGGAGCAGGGGCTGGTGCTTCCAAAGCCTGAAATTTCCAGTGACTTATTCCTATCTATACCCACTTAATCTTGGAATATGGGTTCTTGAAATCTTGGAGTTTGTTTGAGCCTCAGCTATTCCTGTCAGAGAAATTGCTTTTAGATTTGAGTTACACTATCTGATACATCTAAATAAACCAGTTTCTTGGGAGATACAATCTTTTTCCTGGTACTAAAAGGAACATATTGTATGTGTATATGTCCTAACACAAGGAACACAGAACCTCTTACTAGACAATGGTATAGTGTTCATGAGTAAGAGCTCTGATGACAGGTTGCATAGTTTAAATCCAAGCTCTGCTGATTTCTACTTGCTTGACTCTGGGCAAGTTGCTTAGCCTCTCCAGGTCTCATTTTTCTTATTTGTTAAATGGAGACAATAATACAATTGCTTTCATTTCATTATCAGGAAGATTAAATGAGTTAATACATAAAGAAATTAGAGTAGAGTCTGGCACTTGGTGAGGCCAATCAATAAACCTGCATCTTCTTCTTGTTATTTCTTATATTAATCCTAAATAGAGACTGAGTACTAGTCCAACAAAGCACTAGTTCAAGAGTGGTCCAAAGGTCTCTACAGATGAGCTGAGGGCCTCTAGGTTAATTCTGTCTTGGATTACTTCCATACTCCTCCTCATCCTTCAACTTCTGGGGGAAATTCCTTCCCAAAGCCTGTCTTCTTTCCCATAGGCAAGTTCCCAGCACCCTGTGCCCTCACCATCCCTTTCCTGGCCTTGGATTCCCCTCCACAATGTTATGCTTCCTATCATTAGATATTCCTGTCCTGTTGTTTGTTTCTACTGTCTCCTTGTTTATGTTTTGTCAAAATGAGCCTTTCTCAAATACTAACCCCTCAGGAAACTGACAAATAAATATGGTGGACGAATTCAAGCCAAGTTGTTTGTAATGGTTAATTTTATGTATCAACTTGGTTAGGCTATGGTGCACAGTTTTTTTATCTAACACTAGTCTAGATGTTTCTGTAAGGTATATTAGTATTTTATATATGAATAGGGGCCCAGTGCACTAATTCATGCACCTAGAAAGGAACTGTGGGGGCAAGGCTGCAGTAGGCACAGGGGTGGATCTCGGCCCACCCTCTGTGCCCCCGCTCGGCCTCTTCCGCCGTGGCCCCCGGTCCCGTCTGCCGGCAGCCCCGCTCCCGCTGCCGCCACTCCCACGTGCTGATGGTACTGGCCCTGCTCGCACCCGCTGAAGGTGTGGAGCGATTGGGGCTGGTGCCATCAGTGGGTGTGAGCTGGTCCAGCGCCGGCAGCAGGTGCAAGTGCTGGGCAGGACCGCGGTGCGCAGGAGCAAAGAATTTTCAGTAACCACCAGAGGCTTGCCCCCATGACAGCGAGCGGTGCCCCGCCTTGGTCTGGAGCCCCAGCTCATCTGCTCCACCATCCCGCCACAGCCAATGCCCGCCATGTTCCTCACATGCCCCCTGGTGGTCAGCTCACGTCATAGCAATCGGTTATTTGGTTGTTCAGTTGTTCCGGTTGTTCTGCCGTTTGGTCTATTTGCATATCAGCCTTTTATTATATAAGATTAACTTTTTGAATAAAGCACATTACTCATTGTAATGTGGGTGGGCCTTATCTAATCAGTCAAAAGCCTTAAGAGAAAAGATTGAGACCCTTTTATTTTTATTTATTTTTATTTTTTTAAAATATATTTTATTGATTTTTTACAGAGAAGAAGGGAGAGGGATAGAGAGTTAGAAACATTGCTGAGAAAGAAACACCGATAAGCTGCCTCCTGTACACCCCCTACTGGGGATGTGCCCGCAACCAAGGTACATGCCCTTGACTGGAATTGAACCTGGGACCCTTCAGTCCACAGGCTGACGCTCTATCCACTGAGCCAAACCAGCTAGGGCGATTGAGACCCTTTTAAAAAAATATTTTTATTTATTTCAGAGAGGAAGGGAGAGGAAGAGAGAGCTAGACACTTCAATGAGATAGAGAATCATTGATTGGCTGCCCCCTATTGGGGATCCAGCCCACAACCTGGGCATGTGCCCTTGACTGGAATCAAACCCAGGACCCTTCAGTCCACAGGCTGATGCTCTATCCACTGAGCCAAACTTTCTAAGGCTTAACAAACAAGGAATTCTGCCTCCAGATCATCTTTGGACTCAAAACTGCAACATCAACTCCTCACAGAATTTCCAGCCTGACAGCCTGCCCTACAAAATTTAGACTTGCCAGCCCCCACAATTATGTGGGTCAATTCCTTAAAAAAATCTCTCTCTTTGTATATATATACTAGAGGCCCAGTGCACGAATTTGTGCATGGGTGGGGTCCCTCAGCCTGGGGGACTCGGGGGAGGACCACAGGAGGTTGGCCGGCCATGGGAGGCTGCCTGTGGAAGCTCACTGACCACCAGGGGGCAGCTCCTGCATTGAACATCTGCCCCCCTGGCGGTCAGTGCATCGTCATAGTGACCGGTGGACTGGTCATTTGGTTGACCAGTAGTAACAGTCACTTAGGCTTTTATATATATGGATATATACACACATCCTATTAGTTCTGATTTTCTAAAGAACTCTGACTAATACAGTATCAGTATGTATAATGCCTAAATGTATTAGCTTCCTCATTAACATTTACATTTCAACAAGGGCTCAACTTTAAAAAAGTGAGCAATGTGTGAACATTTCTAAATATCATCAGAAAGCCAGTTGAGGATAGAGAGGTATTTCCTAGTGACTTTAAAATCACTTCATACAGACAGCAGCCTGTTCATGAGATGGGCCCTGGGCTCATCCATACTTGGATTTGTTTCCTTCTCCCCTGAAGCCATGCATGGGACATGCAGAAAGGACTATAGCTATTGGTACATACCACATGCTCTGCTTTTAGTCTGGGTTAATGTTTGGAAATCATATAGAACTTCAAATGGTCTTCATATTGCTCTGTGTTTCTACTGTGGATGTGTAATTCACCCATTCATCATAATCATCATAACAGCAAGGTAAACATGAATCATTGTTTCCTTAAGAGTCTGAAAGAAAAGTCAGATGTTTTTCTGAAACTTCTTGGAGAACAGCCAATATTCCCATTATACTAGAGCAGAAAAATCAATCAGTCTAAAATCAAAGTCTTTTTCTTTTATAGCTTTTCATGTGGAAGACTGTCATCAATATATCTGCCAGACTCATTATTGTTCTTACAAAGGTAATACCACATTCTTTCAGAAATGATGAACAATGATAATGTAGGGGCAAGGTGGATGTCGGAAAAGAAATGAACTCTGTCTGGGATGTGATAAAGTACCAAATGGTGTTGGTTTCTACAGTGAAGACCATTATTATGGCATGGTGTTTTCTTTGAATTAAAATGTAGAACATTGGTATTCACTGATAAAACATAGTTACCATATTTCTTTTTTATTGGGTTTTGACAATCACTTATCTTTATCTATTTTTGCTTGCTCATCTGCTCTTTCCTTTAAGTTTCAATCTGCCTGTGAGATCATGGATGTCACACGCTGCAAGAAGCAGAGGTTGTGATTTCTGCCAGGTGAGCCAGGCAATCCTCTTTATGAGAATGAGGAAGGAAATCTGCAAAAGAGAAACAATGGGCAGAGAAATATTAAGAAAGGTTTAGTGCCTTGGGACCCTGACTCACCTTTGGGAGAAGACTTAACTAACCCTAGAACTGGTTGAGAGTTCACTTTTCTGAGAATCAACAGGAGAAGGTGAAATTGGCTAATGAGGAGGTGAAGTAGGAGCAAAATGGAAAGTGAAACAGGACCAAGGATTTGGGGTCTGGTCTTCAGCTTGATTCCGAGGGGTAATGTAAGCATTGCCAAGTGCTGTGGAGTCAGCAAACAAAGGTAAACTGTTGTTTTATTAGAAATAATATGAAAGGTGAACTGTTGTTTTATTAGAAGTAATATACTGAGATAATTATGCAATATACTAATTAGTAAATTTCTCCCTTACCTCTGCACTTTACAAATTCCTTTGCTTAGATCCTGAGAGTCTTGTGTGCCTCAAGCCCATAGATAGAGCCATTCATTAGTCACCCACCATGGCAGAGGAAACAAAGACAACAAACATTGAGCAGGAGTCAAGTAAGAAACAGAGCATCTGTAAGCAGAGAGGAGGGCAAGTCTTTCTAGTTCTCACAGGACAGCTGCATGGGGTCAGGAAGGGGGGAGGGGGAGAGGTGGTGAGCACAGAATGCCTCACTTGTAGCAAGGAGCTTCCTTTGCCCACGCTGGCATCGTGGTGGATGCTGAGTGGCTACCGACTGGTCCTTCTTGCTGCTTTCCTATGGACAATGCCCATTCCATGACCCAGTTACTCATCACACCCGATGAATAAGTAGTTAGTCTTGTCTAGCCTGGAGGGTTGCTGTAGCTCCTATCCTAACTGGTCTCTTGTATCCCCTTTTACTCTCCAAAAATCAGTCTCCACACTAAAACCACAATGATCTTTTAAAAAATGTCTGTCTTGCCCTGGCCAGGTGGCTCAGTTGGTTGGAGCCTTTTCTTGTACACTAAAAGGTTGCAGGTTTGATACGTGGTCAAGGCACATTCCTAGGTTGCAGATTTGATCCCTGGTCAAGGCGTGTGAGGGAGGCAATGGATCAGTTTCTCTCTCACGTCGATGTTTCTCTCTCTTTCTCTGTGTGTCTCTCTCTCCCTTTCTCTCTCAAATCAATAAAAACATATCTTTGAGTGAG